>NC_133773.1:109419183-109719183 GCF_003597395.2 Chelonoidis abingdonii
GGTGCCCTGATTAGCCTGCCCTGATTGGCTGCAGGTGTTCTAATTAAAGTAGCTATATCCACTGCCTTCTAGAAGGGTCTTAATTGGCTCCAGGTGCCTTGATTAACCTGGAGCAACTGCCATTTGGTTACCATGGTCCTAGGGATTTGTTAAGCCTGGGGCTAACATACCTGTTTCTCAGTACTTTACTGTAGCCATCTGGCCTTGCCCCATGACACCGTTCACTGAGGATTTCCCATTTACAATTAAATTTTGAGACTTATCTGTTAGCCAACTTTTAATCCATTTAATATGTGCCATGTTCATTTTATATCATTTTAGTTTTTTCATCAAAAGTTGTGTGGCACCAAGTCAAATACCTTACAGATGTCTAAGTATATTATGACAACACTACTGCCTTTATTAACCAAACTTTTAATCTCATAAAAAAAAGATAACTAGTTAGTTTGATAGGATTTATTTTCCATGAATCCATTTTGATTGGCATTAATTATATTGTCTTTCTTTAATTCTCTATTAATTGAATCCCTGATAAGCTGCTCCATTGTCTTCACCAGGATTTGTGTCAGACTGAGAGGCATATCATTATCCAGGGTACCATATTAACCTTTTAAAAATATTGGTACAGCATTAGCTTTCTTCCAGTCTTCTGGAACTTCCCTGGTGTTCCAAAACCTACTGAAAATCAGAATTAAACGTCCACCAAACTCCTCGGCCAACTCTTTTAAAACTCTTGGATGCAAGTTATCCTGATTTAAAAGTGTCTAACTTTAGTAACTACTATTTATTATCCTCTTGAGATACTAATAAACTGGAAAAAGTGTTACCATATGCTATGACTGCATCACCTGTTTCTTCTCCAAATACAGAACAGAAATATTTATTGAACACTTCTGCCTTTTCTGCATCTTTATTGATAATTCTACCATTTTCATCTAGTGATGGACCAATACCATTGTTAGGATTCTTTTTGTTCCTAATACTTAAACTCCTCCTTATTGTCCTTAATTTTGCTGGCCATAGATTTTTTCCTTGTGTCCCTTTGCTTTCCTTATCAATTTTCTACAATTCCTAGCTTCTGATTTATATTCATTTCTATTACCTTTCCATTTTTTAATTTTTTATAGCTGCCTTTACTTCCCCAGGTCAGTTTTTAACCAATATGGCCTTCCTTCTTTCTTGATTGTAGCTTTTCGGACATCTAATAGAGTTCCCAATTATCCCAATTTCCAATTATCATTTACATTTTTCTGATTAAATTCTTCCTCCTAGTTGATTTTGCTCATAATTGTTTTCAGATTTGTGAAACTGGTCCTTCTAAAGCACCAAGTAATATGTATTATTGGTTCTGGCTTTATTTTATTTGCACATTATAGATGTGTTCAAGTCATGATCATTTGTACCCAAGTGATCATTAACTTTTAGTTCTGTGAACAATTTCTTTTTATCTGTCAAGACATGGTCTAATACAGAATTCCCTCTTGTTGACCTCAACACTTTGGATTAGGAAATTGTCATCTATGATATTTCAAGGATTTCAAGGATGTTTTAGTGTTGGCAACACAAGCCCTCCAGCATGTCACGCAAATTGAAGCCCCCCATGATCACGCAACTTTCCCCCCCCAACACTATATAGACAGGCGTGTAAGGAGCTGGTCATCCAGCTCCCTAATGCCACTTTATCATCTGGAGGAGACACCAGCTCATAACCCATATTGTTGCTTTATCTGTTAGGACATTGATCCATATGCATTCAGGATCACTTTCTTCTGAGTTATCAGGGATTCAGAAATAGGTGATGCCGTTTTTGATGGAGTGTCACTCCCATCCCCTTTTGCCATTCAATCCTTTCAAAATAGGTTATAACCATTTATTTTAACATTCCAATCATGGGAATCATCCCATCAGGTTTCCGTAATACCAACTTGATCAAATTTATGCCCATACCCACTGTGAGACAATCAGCTGGTGTGGATGATAAGCTGGTCTCTCTTAGCTGGAGACAATCTAGAAAAAGATGAAGAAAAATCATTCATCATAAATTGTACTAGATAAGACTGAACCACATACTATGAGCAGCCTATCTGCTAGACCCATTCCCAAAGCTAATCTTTTAAACAACTTTTATTAAAATACAAGCCAAAGAACAGCCTTGGTACTATTCCCAATTAAATGAGAAACACTCCTCTGCAATAGCCAAAGACCCGGTAACTTTTGCTCCCTCTTCCCCCTCTACCCCCTCCCCAGTAAAAGCAACTACGGCAAATTTATGGCTTCATTCTGCAATCGACACTCAGGCAAAACCCACATCATCACCAATGATGATGTTGCATGTGTAAGGATGGTAGAATAAAACGGATTAGAATGGCCCAAAAGACCACATGCCAGCAGGAGAGAATTAGATATAGATAAGGGAAAAAAAACAAGAGTTTCCATCAGTGATCAGCAAAAACTTGTGTATTCTATGATTCTGCAGCTGCAGAATCCACCCTTTGCTGCATAATTCTACTCCAGAGTCTAACCTTTCACTTAACATGTAGCTCCTAAGTGAACTCAGCCTAAGCTTTTGAGCTCTCCCACTGTGTTTCTGTGGAGACTGACCTGGTTAGATTTAATATGTTTTCTTTACGTATGTTTATGTATAACTGTGAAGATAATGTCTGTGGATTATAAAATAACCATGTTATGTTGTAAAAATTAAGTTACTATTATTTATTATGTTTCTTTATAAAACATATAAAGATGATACTTAATTAAGTTAATTCCTTTTGTTCTTTTGGGTATTTGAATGTGGGGAGGTTGACCCTGCGCTGTCCTTTCTGAAAACCCTTAGAGACTGAATTCTGGGTGTCCATCTGCTTTTCTATGGGAACTGCATTTTTGTCAGGCACTGGCGAAGGGCAATGAAGGGAAATCTAGCCCACCCAAAGGTTATATTTGCATCTCCAAATTGAAACTCTCAGGAACTTAAAACTTCTCAAAAGCTAGCCTTCAAACTTAAATTGTTCTTTATGTCTCAGTATGATCTACAAACCAGGCAAGTTTGAAGCTTTTAGACATTCAAATTGTGTGTGCACAAAATTTCTCATTTGAAGGAGTGTTTTTTTAACATGTAATTATGTAAAAAAAAAAAAAAAAAACCACTTCTATTAGTTCAAGCTTTTTTGTTTTAAATCACCAGTAAGCTGAGAGCACAGGAAGTTTTGCACAAATCTAGATATTTGCTACCAACTTTTATTGATCTATCTAAACTTTAGAATTTGAAAATGGCAAAGGCATTAAGGCACCCTGGTTCAGAAGTATTAAGATTATGGATGTCTGTTTAGGATAGGTCAGTTAGTTAAGATTGTGCAAATGGAAAGGCAAATGGTACCTTAAAAAGGAATTTACAAGCTGCATTGACAATTTTTTTCCTATTTTCCATGGTAGAAATATTCCTGAGAGATTAATACTACACAATAAAAAATGCTATACTGAAAAATGAAGCACTTAGTAGGCAGTGCAGTCTTATGTTTGAAAGCTCAGCATTAACTCTGGCCCCCTATCATTATGTCTATCTCTCTCATATTTATCTGTATGCCAGCATAAATGATTTCTCAAGTAATTAAATACATAACATCAAATAGAACTTCATAAACCTTACATATAAGTTATAGTAGCAAATATACAATTCTTCTGGCTTGGGATGATTTTTAAATCTCTTAGATCTATAAAAGTAGAACTGCTCAGATAATTTTCAGCATAACATTTTCTGTGAAAAAGCTGTTTTGACAACATCAGCATTTTTTTTCATGAAATCATTTAGATTTCACAAAAAAATCCTGCAGAAAGAAAATCAAAATGAAAAATTACATTTTGAAAAATTGTTTGGAAAACTTTGAATTACATATTGGAATTTTGAAATGTTTTGAAAGCTTTATTTGATGGGTTTTCTCATTTTTAAAAAATATTTTACAGTATTTCATTACATGTGAATGGTATGTGTTCATATATGGAGTAGCATTCCACTATTACTGACATGTCCTATTATGACATAACAGCTGAAATTCTGATTTATTTTAAAAATCATTAAGGGCAGCTGCTACTTTAGTATTGACTGGCAGACCTCTTTTAGATCAAAAGTCAAACTATCTCATTAAAAGACAAAAAGGAGACACTTTCATAAAAATCTTTCAATTAGTATTAACTAGCAGTTCTTAAAAAAAGGAATTTCAGCTATTATTTTCATATTATATGCCAATAGAACAGTGCACTACTACCCGCATCTCCTAAAATAATTATACAAAAATGAAAAACACACACATTTGGAACAAAACCTACGTATTATACGGCAGACTGTACAAATTAATAGGTAACCATACATTTACAAAGTGCTTTAAAAATATAGGCCCCAATCCTGCAATGAGTTCCATGTGGTTAAACCTCTATGGCCACATGGAATTAATTGTAGGACAAGGGCCACTGACCAAACATGTGCCCTGCTCAAGGAGCTTACAGATCAAAACATCAACTATTACTCCTGAGGGAATTCTGTGCCACTGCACAAGCACAGAATGAATGTCCCCCGCAGACTCCCCTTCACCTCCTCCCATCAGAAGCTGCAAGGGTGTGGGTGGGATGCTGCAATAACACCTTTTGCTCAGCAGGTGTTGCCAGAGAGGGGGCAATGGGCTCAGGGGCTGGAGCAGCCAGCTATAGCAAAGGAGAGGGGTGCCATCCTCACAGCACCCTGAGGGAGAGGGCCAGGTGAAGAGGCACAGGATATGGGGGAGGATGGACAGAGAGGGGCACACAGGGCTGCTGAGGGCAGATCACAGACTCGGGCTCAGACAGGCTAGTGTGGGGGACAGACTGTGGCTAGGGCACAGGAGCTAGTGAGGTGACAACATTGAGCCAGGGCTGAATCAGAGCAGAGGTAGGAGTTGATGTTTGTGTGGCATATATGAGTGGGCCAGAGCAAGTGAGGGGCCCTCCATACCCTCTCTGCCTGCAGTCCCCCTTTCAGCCGGGGAGCAGGGTCAGGGCACGGGGGCTTCCCCTGATCCCTGGTAAAGGCACTGGGCAGACGGAGCGGGTCAAGTCCCCATGTCCTGACCCCACTCCCCGGCAGGAGTGCCAGATGGACGGAGTGGGTTGGGGCACAGGGCCACCCATTTTTCCAGGGCCCCCTCCGCATGGGCACCATTGGCCAAGTGGCTAATCCCCCACTGCATACAGCAACCATGGCTTTCGCAAGTCAGTGTATGTGAAGCTGTGGAGTGGTAGGGATAGAGATGAAGCCCCTAAAATCATGTGGAATGTGTAGGGAGGTGCTGCAAGCGAGTTCTCCATGGACTGCAAACAGAAGCAAACCTGTCTAGGAGCTGGTATGGTCAGCTGGGCAATTGCACACAACAGGGAGAGCTGCTAGATGTCCTCCGTCAACTGGGCAATCAGGAAAAGGCATTTCAGAAATTCCAGAGGGCTTCAATAGAGAGGGGACTTCTGGTCTCTGTGCCCTCTAGGCAGTGGAGTTCAAAACTGTGACCAGAGTAGTGAGTATTGGGCATTGTGGGACAGCTGCTGGAGGACTGTTAAGGGTGATATAAGTAACACAGTTACTGCCCTCGAGTTGGGTCAACCTTAGGACATCACCTGTGGCTCAATGCTGCTGAAACAGCTGGTGTTACTTTGCTGATGTAACAGGCTGTGACGTTATGAGCATAATATAATATCTCATTGAAAGGTGACAGGGCCAGAAAGAGTTAATTAACTCACCTCACCGACTGAACCTTAAGAACTGGTTAGGAAGATATGTAAATGAATAGAGCTTTAAAATGCAAGTCTGCATTGTTGGAGGTAGAAGGGAAGGTGTTTGCTCAGGTCTTGTGATGTAAGCAAACAAGTCTTGTCTATTGCTATGGTTTTAATTCAAAGATCAAAAAAGGAATATTAGCATTTAAGATGATACTTAAGTGAAATAGTATTTCACTATAATAAATAGTATTATTTCAGTATATGTGTCTCTTTGAAGGTTGTGGTAACCTGTATCTAAACTGTTTAATGGATAAATTACTCTGTGCTAAGTGTCAGGATGTTTGGGAGAAGGAGTTAAGCCTATTGTTTTCTCAGGCCGAAAGGCTGCTGGAAATGTATAAGAAGCCTGGGACACGATCCTTCTTCATCTCAGATCTGCTTTGGGTTTCAAGAGGGGGAAACCTTAAGCCACAAAGATTGAGATCCCCAGTCATTGACTGGAGCCACCCTGAATATGGAAATGGGACTATAACCTATGGACTATTTCTAAAAGGACTTTTGGCAACTACAAGCTCACCTCTACTATGTATCTGAACCTCAAGAATTGAATTCCAGTCTGTATGTCTATTGATCTTTTAACCAACACTCTCTCTCTTTTCTTTTCTAATAAATTTTAGCTTAGTTAATAAGAATTGGCTATAGCATGTATTTTGGGTAAGATCTAAGTTATAATTGAACCTGGGTGTGTGCCTGATCCTTTGGGATTGGAAGAACCTTTTCTTTGATGTGATGAAGTAAGATTTTCAGGAATCATCATCATATCTGACAGGTGTGTCTGGACAGAGGCCTGAGGCTGGGCACTTTAAGGGAACCGGTTGGTTCAAACTTCTAAGTAACCAGTGAGGTACGACAGAAGCTGTTTTGTGCTGGTTGGTAAATCTAAGTATTGAAATAACCACCAGCGTTTGGGATTTGTCTGCCCTGTTTTGTTTGCAGTTCACCCTGATTGAGTGACCTCAGCTGGCTCCCACAGGCAGCACCGTCACACCTACATCCAGGCTGTAGGGGTCTGGGGGATCTTAGGGCCTTGGGTGCACAAGATACCATGTCCAGGCAGTAGGGGTCCCTGGGGGCTTAGGGTTTTGGGGGGCACAGATACCAATCTCCAGGCTCTAGGGTCCAGGGGGGCTTAGGGGTTCATGGGGGGGCACATATTCCTAATCCAGGCTGTAGTGGTACCGGGGGGCTTAGGGGTTAGTGGGGGCATAGATACCGACGTCCAGCTGGAGGCATCCTGGGAGTCTTGGGGATTTGTGGGCCCAGATACTATGTCCAGGCTGTAGGGTACCAGGGTCTTAGGGTTGGTGGCACAGTACATATCAGCTTATCGGTCCCAGGGGGATTAGAGTTTGTGAGGGGCACAGATATCTACGTCAGATGTAGATGTCGGGGGTGTTAGAGGGGTTGTGGGTAAAAATACCTAGTCCAGCTGTAGGGTTCCTGGGGGTTAGGGGTTTCTGAGGGCACATATACCTACATGCACACTGGAGTGTCCCGGGGGCTTTGTAGTCTTATGGGGCACAGATACCAATGTCCTGGCTGTATAGGTCTGGGGGGGCTAAATACCTAAGTTCAGGCTGGAGGGTCTCCGGGGGATAGGTGTTTGGTGGGGGCACAGATACCTAGTCCAGGCTGCAGGGGTCCGAGGGCTTAGGGTCTCAGGAGTGTGGGTCGCCTGCACCCTCTTCCTGGACTCCAGTGACTCTACCAGCCAGTAAAACAGAAGGTTTATTGGACAACAGGACGAAGGTACAGCAGAGCTTGGAGGCACAAGCAGGACCCTCATCGAGTCCTTCTGGGGTTCGGAACTTAGTTCCCAGTTGGGATTCCTGAATTCCAACACCCAGCCCAAACGAAACTGAACACCAACTCCCTCCAGCCGGCCCCTTCCTGTGTCCAGCTTCCCGGCAAAGGTGCTGACCCTCCCCCTGCCTAGCTCAGGTTACAGGCTGAGCACGTGTCGGTCCTAAAGTCACCCCTGCTCTCCCCTCCCCACACAGACAGTCCCTACCCCATCACAGTAACGCACAGAGCATTCCCGCATGGAGCAACAGTGACACCGTGTGGCCACGCAGGGTAATGCACAGAGCATTTCCATAGAGCAACAGTGACCGTGTGGCAGCAGGGTAATGCACAAACATCACACCGCGTAGAGGCTGTAGAGATCCCTGGGGCTTAGGGTCTTGGGGGCACAGATAGCTACGTCCAGGCTATAGGGATTCCTGAGGGGAGGCTTAGGGGTTAGTGAGGGGGCACAGATACCTGCATCAGGCTGGAAGGAGTTTCAGGGTCTTAGGAGGAGTGGGGCAACAGATCCTATGTCCATGCTTGGAGGGGTCCTTGTCATGGCTGTAGGGGATTCGTGGGTAGAGATACTCATCCTAGGCTGGAGTTGTCCTTGGGGCGGGATTAGGTGTAGTTGGGGAGGGAACAGATATCTACGTCCGATTGTAAGGGGGCTCTGGTAGCTGAGGCGTTCATGGGGAGTCACAATACAAATCCATGCCTGTAGGCGGTCCGGAGGTCTTATGGCCTCTGGGTGTCACAGATACCTATCTACAGCTGGCGCGGTCCTGTGAGTCTTAGGGTTTGTGGCGGTTTAAAATCTATCCATCTGGGCTGGGTTCCTGGGCTTAGAACGTTTGTGCGGGAGACAGCAACCTTTATCCAGGAGAGCTGGGTCCGGGAATGTAGGTTGTGGGGCACACTCCTTGTAAGCAGAAGCAGAATGAACTCTACTACATCTGGTTGGTGACTCTGTCCTGATATCTGGTGGTGAATATCATGGCGAGTGGGAAGACTTTCAGGCGGGCTGATGTGTTTGCATAGGCACACCCACCCCACCTGAACAGCGCACGCAGCCTGGGATGGTTGCTTGGCAGCTGTGGTATCCCCAGTTTCTTTGTGGGTGTGTGGAGATGTGGAGTGTTGTCACGCTTGATTTGTGTGGAGAGGAACTGTGAACTTGCTTTGAGACAGGGATTCTCGCCATCAATTGAGTGGTACTCGCTAGACAGGGAGTGGGCTCTTGGTGTGAGCAGACCCAATTGCACTTTTTTCTCTTTTAACAGTTGAATAGCAAGCTGATTTTTTGATTTTCTTAAATAACTCCAGGTCATTTATGCACAGATCTCACTACGGACGCTGTGTTGCTATGGATCTCTCTCTTTTTTTTTGGAATGGGGCTAAGCATGAAGTTATAGCTGGGGTAAGGAAGTTATTGCCTAAAGATCTTTTAATTGGGGAAAATGTTAAAGCTTTGTTCAATTCAGGTAGCCAGTCACAGGACAGGAATGATCTTACACCTGTGTCTATTGTGGGCAATGGTTTGCCTAACGAGGGTTGCTCCAAAGGTTTGTCTGTGCAAGAAAGCAGTGTGTCTGTGAATGGAGTTTCTGAATGTCTGTCTGACGTCTCAGAAGTGTATCTGAAGTTAGATCAAGAGTAAAAAGATCTCATTGGGGAGGAAAATGTTTCTCATGAGCAGATTCAAGTAAATGGTCGGGTGGAAGCCCTAAATGAGGAAGGAGAGGGTAGATTTGTGATGGGTAATGGATTGGTGGCTAATACAGCTTGTAAAAGTGAACCAGAAATGGGTAAGTGTGATTTGCTGAAAGTAGCTCAGTGTAGTGAAAAAAGCAGCAGTTTATCTGTTGGGAGTGGCGATGTGCCTGGTGACACAGGCACGTACTCTGGAGGGAGACATGTTTAAGCACAGACACATGCACAACTAGGTTGGCGCAAGGGGCTCACGTCAACCTAACTTTGTAGTATAGACCAGCCCCAAGTTCCTCCTTGACACCCCTGCCCCACTCAATCCTCTTGCAGGTTTCCTGTTTCTGTTGCAGTTAAAGAAACTCTTTTTATTTGTTTTTAATGCTATAAGGTATTTGCTCTTCACATTCCAATTCAGTCCCCATAATTTTCTTGGGTATTGCCTGCTGTAATTTATATCCCTTTTAATTGGATTCATGAAGGTTGGATTTCCATTTTCTGAAGGCTCTCTATTCTTGGGGACATGGGGAGAATCAGCAACATTCTTGAATGTGGATAGCCAGTAATATAAAGAAATGAGTTCAAACATGACTCCGCTTACCTGACAAACCGTTGAAAATCTACTTAATATATATATATTTATATAATATCTAACTTATAAATACGAGAATGGGCTTCTTTCCATTCATAGCAATACAAAAAGTGAAACTTCAAGGACTATTTCTCAGATATTTTAAACACATTTCATTCAGTGCAAAAAAGAATAACACATCCAAACAAAACAAAAACCAACCCCGTAAACTCTTTAAAAAGAAATTGTGGCTTTAACATCAAGAAATTAAGCAGGAAAAACAACTCTGAGGTTTCTCAAATTTGCCTGTTGGTGTTAATGCTTTTTAGAACATAATTTATTCCTAGGGAAATCCTGCACCAAAAAATTAAAAATTCTGCACACATTTTAAAATTCTGCATATTGTGTCAAAAGAGCACAATATATTGACACCAGTTTCAATTTTTTTTATTTCTTTCAATATACTTGTCAGCAAGATGGTCCGTAACAATACAGACAACAAAAAAGATTCAGGAAATTTTTTTGACAAACAGATTCCTTACTAGATGTATTAATACAGAACTTTGAGTAATAATTCATTTGAACTACAGTACAGAACCGTTTTCCAGCACCCCTCAGAAGAAGTGCAAAGGCTTGGTGGAGTCAGGGGTAATGGAGGAGCTGAGAGAGGGGGAAATAATTGCTGGGAAGGAACCTGGGAGTGAATCTGTAGGGTTGCTGGGAGTGGGTGGGAGAAGTATGAAACAGATTTTTTTGCTGGAGTGGGATTGTTAGGGAGTTGGGAAGCCTCCCCGCTGCAGGCCCTGGCTGACCCCTTAACCTTTTCTGTTCAGTTAGGAACATCTGCTCCTATTCTCATGTGTCCCTGCACCCCCGTCCCCATTCAGCCAGCCATATCTGCATGTGTCCCTGCATCTCCCTTCAGCTAGGCATAGCTGCCTCTGTCCCCATGCAGCCCTGCACCCCCACTCACGCACCCCGCTCCCTCCTGTCCCCACGTGTCCCCACATCACTACTCAGCCACCTGCACTGCCCTTGTCTCCATGTGGCCTGCACTCCCTCTCCTCTCTGTCCCTATGGGGGCCCCCAAAATGGACATCCCCATTTGCTGCCTGCATAGCACTTCTGCCGGGGAGTGGACTTGGGACATGGGTGCTTGACCCACTCTGCCTGCTTGACACTCTGGGAAGCAGGGGAAGCCCCTGTGCCCTGATCCTGCTCTCCAGCAGGGGCGTGAGGAGGTGGGGTGGACTGCAGGTGGAATGATGGGGGGGGGCCTCTACTTGCCCTGGCCCAGGGCCTCAGAAAAGCTTGATCTGCCTCAGCTGTATGTGTAGGTATTAAGTTCTGGTCCATTAATATATTAAGTTTTTAAATTGCACAGATTTTGTTACTGAATAAAATTCTATTATTTAGAAAATAATTATTCTTTATTAGTTCAGAATATATGGTGCAGAGTGCAGAGCAATTCTGAAAGAACCCACTTGGTACTGTATTGTGTGACACAGCTCACAGGGTAACAAACTTGTAATAACCACAAAGATACAGCAAGTACCACAAAATTAAAGGGTGTATTGACGGAGTTATATTCATAGATGTATGCCAAGCACCACAGCATTCCTAACAGGCTCCAAAGCAGCGGGGCCAGGTAGAATACAGTACACCACAATGCATTACTGTGACTGACTGTTAAAGTCTTCCTGAACCATATAGCTTAGCATTGAGCTCTTCTAATAGCCCTTTGTGTTTGTTCAAATCAGCAGACAGCCACTCCAGTGCACCCTGGCAGCAACTTTCCCTCCCTTTGTTTCACAGATACTATGCAGGAAAGAGCAGGCAACTATAACCATTGGTGTCAAGTATCAGAGGGGTAGGCATCTTAGTCTGGATCTGTAAAAGCAGCAAAGAGTCTGTCATAGCTTCCCCACTCAGATTTGAACCTTAGCGTTCATAACCTGAGAAGCTAGCATGAACCCCTCTAAGCTTAATTACCAGCTTAGATTTGATATCGCTGCCACCAACCAAGAATTTCCAGCGTCTTGGCTCACTCTGGTCTCCCCAAAACCTTCCCTGGGGGACCCCAAGACTCAGAGGCTCTGAGTCTAAAAGAAAATAAAACTCCACTGGGCTATACCTGAAGAGTCGATCAACTCTTACACAAAATACAGCAAGAGAGGTCCTCTGCCAACAAAAATCCAAAAGAACAGGAAACAGAAAGTCAATCGTACTCCCACTAGGCTCTCAGCTCTGGGAACACAGAGGAGAGGTTAAACAAAGGAGCAATTCCCCCTCCCACTGGATATGTCTTCCTTTCTCGCCCATTTCTGGGTGGTCAACTAGAAACAAATCAACAGGTATTTTAAGCATAAACTTTAATAAATAAAGAAGATAGAAAGAGTTCTCTGTACCTAGATGGTAAAATTACAGGCGTTTCAACTTAATAGAAAATGAAGGAACAATAGAAAAGGGATAACAAGCCTGTACCGAAAAACAATACATATTGTAAATACTTACAGCATAAACACATAGAAGACTCCACCAGCCAGATACCGAGATGCAATACAGCAAAACATTAAAAAGACTTACTTTTGCTAACTTTGACTTACAACCTGGAAACAGAAGAAGGACTGGAATAGAACCGCTCCATAGCTGAGAGAGCAAGTGACAGACATAAGACCTCAAGACAAGAAAACCACAAATTCCCTCTTAGCTTTGAAAAATCGGGTTTCCTGATTGGGTCCTCTTGTCTAGGTTTGGTTCCCTTGTTAACCCTTTAAGGTAGAAGAAACATTAACCCTAGTATCTGTTTATGAACAGTCCTGTGGCACTTAAGACTAACAGTGACATTTTGGAGCATGAGCTTCGTGGGTGATACCCATTCGTCAGATCATTCACCACGAAAGCTCAGCCCAAAATGTTGTAGTCTATATAGGTGCACAGGATTCTTTGCTGCTATAAACCACTGGAATTTTTTTTCACTGAGATCCAGCTCTGTCGAATAAACCATCACAAGCATCCCTTCATCTATCAAAGCACATCCAACTGTCATTTCTGCACCTGCTAAGCAGTAGTTAATCTTTTCTTGTAGCTGTCAAGGTGCCAGTGTAGCCTCATGAATCAGTGGAGCAAGGTAGCTGGGATCCCCCAGGATCACGTATCTGCTTCAATATTCCATGGTAATCTGCCATTCGGGAAAGTCTGCTTGTAATGATGACATCCGTTTTTTGTCCTGCCAGCAGGTATGGATCTGTTGGGGAAAATTACCACCAGTGGGGTCCATTAATTCTTTATAAAGAAAAGGAAGTGGTGTGGGAGATTTAACAAAAATAGATGGGATGGGGTGTAAGGTGTTTACAATAGACAATGAGGGAGGTCTTTGAACAGTGTAGGGATTTAAACAGTGGGGTACAGGTAATGGGTTAGCAACAATGGGATAGCAGTTACAGTAATCAACACAACTTTTTATGGAACACTCTAATACGTGTGAATGCAAAACGTACCAAAAAGAAATGCAATAAACTGCTAGCTTCTATTAATGGTTACAATTAGATAGAATTATAAGTGTTATGCTATAGTACATGTACACAGTGGTATATTTACAAAGACATTCAGCATATATGGGTGAGAAGTGAAATTATGCATGTAAAATGACTGACTAATTTTGTGAGCGTGAGAGAAGAGTGTACTATGGTGGAGAAAGGAACAGGACGGGCGAGGAAATGATTGGAGTGAATGATTGTGGAACTGAAGATGGAGATGTGGTGCAGCACGACGACTTTGAAGCTGCAGGGTAGGACATGAGAGAGGTTTAAAGCAACAAGCGGACACCAACAAAAGGAAGAAAAGCGCAAAGGGTTTTGAAGTTTCATAGGGGAAACCAGCAAGGGGGGAAGTTCCGAGGGTGCATTGCAGACGCGGGGATGGGAACAGGCACGGGAGTTGGGAAGTTCGGAGAGAGTGGCAGATCATGGAAAAAAGCAGAAGGGTTGGGAAGGTTCCGAGGGTGATGCAGCGGGGGGGCACAAGGGTTGTAACAGGGAGAGCACGGAAAGCACACATGCCGGGGGGATGTGAGCAGGAAACAGACAAAGTTACGAGGAGATGCAAAACTTATCTACTAACCACATAGCAGAACAACAATATCCATTTTAGCAACTATACAAGCACCATACGAGCAACAAAAAGCAACTATAACAAGGCAGCTGAAACTACAAGCCTAGACTAACTATAACTTATTGAAACTAAAAAACAAACCTATGTGCACCTTATGCTCATGGGGACGTTACAGATGGGCAGATGAGTGGTTGGCCAGATCCGCTTCCAAGGAAGCAAGGAGATGTGTGCTGCAGCAGTGGATACGTGGAACAGAGAGCCCTGAGCAAGAGCCCACAGAACAGAAGCTTATGCATGCACAAATAATTTTTCGAGCAGCAAAGGGCTCGCCTAGAGTTTGGAGAGGTTTTAACGCAGACCAAGGTTGTCGTGTGAGTCTGTGCTGCTGGGACAGAGCCAGCAGCTAAAATAATAAATGATAAAGTATGAAAGTTTCCAGATGGGATTCTTACCCAGCCCAGACGATACAGCGAAGGAGATAGCCTTCTAAGAACCTCACAAAACTAAGGTACGGTCTAATTAATCAGGAGACTTCTCAAGCCAATTCGTTCTCGTGGGCCGGGGGGGGTTTAAAATGATACGCTCAAAAATAAACGAGAGTGGATGAAAGGATCCCTCCAAAGTCCTGGTCTGTCAGACCAGGCCAATGCAGAACCTTGCTGCTGTTAGTTTAAAAATATGTGTTTTAAAGGAAACTCAGGCAGTTCCCTGCCAGTACTTTATTGGCTCTCTTGATACAGGGAGGAGAAGCAGGGAAAAACGTGTAGTTGAGCACAGAGAATGTCTGGGCAAAGGTCGTCAACGGTGACTCAAATAGACACTAGTGATGGCTTATGTACCATGCCCAGGATTCTTTTAAAACACATAGTTTGCAGTTTGGACATGCTACCACTTATACAGAGCCCAGGTTAACAAGGTAGATAAAGGCAACCCTACATTGACGGGGCAGTCCACACTAGCACAAGTGGCCATCTTTGAGACAGGCAGGGCCCTGGTAAACAACTTAACAGCCAGGGAGGGGCGGCCACAGGAGGAGAACAAAAACAAAATGGAGTATGGGGACAGCTGTAAGAAACAAAATGGAATAGGGGGATAGCTGTAACAGACACTTTTAATATGCGAGCATGATGCACTATCCCCAAGCAGTGAACACTGATATTGGTGAAGTGTCCCCAATGATCCACCAATGCTTGAATAACTGTAGAAAAAAGTTGCCCTTTCTGTCAATGTACTCCGTGGCAAGGTGCTCTGGTGCCAAAATAGGGATCTATTGCTCCACTGCTGTTTGGGAATCCTTTTGCTGTAAATCCATTCACTATGTCCTGCACGCACATTGCAGAGAGCCACAATCCTGCCTAACAGATGATTAATGGCCCTGCACACTTACATGACAATGACCTGCCCACAGTGGATTTTCCAACACCAGAATGATTTCCCACTGACCAGTAGCAGTCCAGTGCTGGGAGTTTCTATAGTGCGATCATCAGTTGCTTCTCCACTGTCAATGTAGCTCTCATTTTGAAAGTTCTGCAGCCATTGCTTATCATACCATGCCTGCATTACAACGTGATCCCACCAGTCGGAGTTTGTTTCCTGGGCCCAGAAATTATGCTCACACCTGCAGCTGCTACGTGAACACTACCAACAACCTTGAATTGGTTCTCACTGTTTCCCACACAGCAATCTGTCCTCCAAAAAATTGTCATATTCCACACTGATTTGAGTCCTCTTACAGCTCCGCAAATACTGGAGTATTGCGTGTCTTGTGCTTGCAATGCTCATAGTGCAGAGCCGTGAAGTCTCCATGCTTCTGTCACAGATGGTGCATAGCAAGAAGGGCCATACAGGTTCATGAGTTTTAAAAAAAAGGCACACAAATGTTATGGGATGGAGACAGATGCATGCTGGGATGTTGACCCCTTGCTTCCGGTCACCCCAGGCAACTTGTTTCTGCCCCCATTATGCATTGCCAAAACTTCCAAAAGGACTGCACCGCACAGCGGTGGGTTGCAAACTGGGATACTTACCCGTGGTGCACCACACAGTGCATCAAGACAAGTGCTCCTGGTGAGTATGCACAGCACCGACACAAGGAGCCAAGTATGCATGTGTACAACAATATAGTAACTGCCACAGTTTTATGCCGACTTAACTTGCCTCAACCAAAGTTTGTAGTGTAGACATAACCCAAGGAAGAAATGATTTCTTTGAACAAGTCTTCACCACACAGGATGTTGTGTAGATACTTAGGCAATTAACAGTATATCTACTAGCTCTAGATGTACTAGATGAGATACTATCAAAGACGGAGGGTTTAAAAAGAGAGGGATACTAGAACAAAGTTGTTCATGGGGAGGGGGGAGCAAAAAGTCATCAAGCCCAGATGGTATTTACCCAAAAATTTTTAAATAGGCACACATGAATATCAACTACTCTGTCCAGAGGATTGGAGGGTAGTAAATATTGTACTCCTATTTAAATACAAGCAGTAGATATGGTCCAAGGCATTTCAGACCAGTAAGCCTTACTTCTTAACTTGGTGATTAGTTGAAATGTTAATTTAAAACAGAATTATAAAACTCCTTGAAGATCAAACACTAGGGTCTAAACAACAGAGCTTCCACAAAGGAAAAGCATGCCTTGCCAACGTATTACATTTCTTTGAATATATCAAAGAAACAGTGACTACAGGAGAACCAGTTGATATAATTTATTTACACTTTCAAAAGGCAACTGACAAAGTCTCTCAAAAGAGGCTACTGTAGAAACTAAGTCATGGTATGAGACACTTATGGATCAGAAACTAGCAAAGAAACAGAAGACAGTAGTAATAAGGCTAAGATTTTGTCAGGGATATTTTTTAGTAAAAGTCACAGACAAGTCACAGGCAATAATTAAAAATTCATGGAAGCCTGTGAACTGTTGCTGACTTTTACCAAATATATCCATGAAAAAATGGGGAGCCTGGGCAGCTGCGAGCGACTGGGAGCTCCATGGGTACCCCCTGCCACCCGCAGTGGATGGGAGCCCCTTTTGCTGCCCATGGCAGTGGAGAGCAGCAGCGATCCCCCCTGTGGCCCAGGGTGGCCAGGAGCTCCGTAGGTCCCCCCACCGCCCACAGTAGATGGGAACAGAGGGGGTTCCCCCAGCGACCCAGGGTAGATGGGAGCAGCAGGGGTCCCTCTTGCTGCCTGTGGCGGCAGAGAGCAGCAGGGGTCCCCCCCTGCAGCCTGGGGTTTCCAGGAGTTCTGTCAGTTCCCCCTGACACCCACAGAGGCAGAGAGATCCAGGGGTCCACCCTGCCACCCACAGCAGCCAGGAGTGGCGAGGGTCCCCCTGCTGCCTGGGGGCAGGGGCAGAGATACCCCACAGGTCCCTCCCTCCACAGGCGGTAGGGGACCCTGCAGCTCCCAGTTGGCACTGGCTGAACTCACATAGGTCCTTGGAAGTCACAGATGCAGTGACTAAATCACAGCCTTAGTAACAAGTGATCAATATTTATCATGGCAAAAGCTTAACAGCTGGGGTGTCACAAAGTCCCATAGACTGTTTAATATAGATTCGATGATTTCTTCCCATCATTCTTTTTTTCCTACTGTATCACCAGTCTTATCTCTGTCAATGCCTTGTCGAAAAGAATTTCCCCATTCCTGCAGTTCCCAAATGCTCCATAATCAACTGCAATGCAGCAATGGAAGTGGAAAGGGGCTTTAAAGTGGATTTAAATGTAATTTACATCCACTTTGAGTTTGTTTATACTTCCAGACCATCCTAAAGGATCTTAGTATAAATGAGAATCAGACCCTTGATGAGCAGTCAGTGGTTCCAGTGTAGTTCCAACAAGACTCCCTGAGCCATTTACTTTGACTATTCATAAGGCCACATTCTCCCGCCTCTCTTCCTTCTCCTTCATCTCTGTGCAGCTGCAATACACCAGGAATCATACTTCAATTTATGCAGACATGATTCCTTCACATCATGAGTCGTCTTCTTAATTAAAAATTTTTTTTTAAAATGTTTCTAGTGGTGGGCCTGTTACATGTAAGGACCAGCAAAGTTCAAGTCTTAGTTATCAACTTTCTCCATTTTGTTCATCTTATACTTTGAGCTAGCACAATACTACTCAATTGTACCCATCTTTCAAAGGTCTAAAATAATTCCTATAGTTAAAATCCTCTATCAACTTACTCCAGTTTGTGTCTTTGTCCTAATAGCGCTTTACTTATCTAGCAATAGCCTCCTCCTTTCTGTCCCTCCCACAATCTCACCACTGTTAATGAATGCAATGCCTGCCACTCCTGCTATTCCTAACCATTTTCTGGTATGCCACATCTATTCCCCATCTCCTTTCAAGAGTTCTGTATTTTTATGTATCTAATGGAATTAATCCTGTGTGATGGCAGCCCAAACAGGAGATAACCTTAATCAGCTGTAGCATTTGGATTCGCTGGTTCATGTTCTCCCTAAAACCAAGGCATAAACTAGCTTGTTATATATTCAAGGATGAAAACTGAGACTAGCTATTAACCAACATCTGAAAAATGCTCACCCAGACAGAACGCAACTACAGCCTGGGATGAAAAATAAAACAGGTTAAGTAATTGTAGGAGTAAGGCTGCTACATTTAAACAATTAAACAGTTCATTTTTTCTTATTTAATAAATAATATCAAAAAAGTGAACCGGTTCTTTTTTTACATTATTTGAAAAACAACAGTCACTTGTCTAACTTCAGTAATTATACAAGCTGTAGAGAAACAGGTTTAGATTTGAAACCAGTTTTTTTACATGGACTTTCCGTATCCAGTTTAAGTGGAGGCCAGGGTGCCTGCCCTCACATCTATTGATGACTTTTCCTCTCCTGGGCTTGGTCTTCTGCTGCTCTGGTTCCACAGATGACCTCACTGTTTACAAGCCAAAAAACCCTGATTTCTTCTTTAACATTATGTCAGCAAAAATGTAGCAATTTTCAATAAATGTGATCAAATTACTCCCTATATAGTATCATCATACAGCTGTTAAAATAAGTTTGTCACAGGAGTAGTAACATGACATTTCATCGTGACTAAAACCTTATAGAAAAAAACTGAAACAAAATATTATATGTGCTTACACACACTGGACAAAACGCTTATGTAGTTTACATTTCATTTTTATTTATTCCTTGAAACTGCCCATATTGCAGATTTTTTTGATGAAATATGGAACTGAGCAATTCAAATTTTCTACAAAATTATGGTAAAAACTTGCTCAATTTTCTATCTTATTGCTAAGAAATCTTACAGGTGCACAGTTTGTAAAATATAACCCTTAAAGGACTGAATGCATATACTTGCTGCAAGATTCAAGAAACAAACTAAAACTAAGCATAGCACCTACAGCTGGACAAAAGCAGTACTGACTGTAGGCAAATGTTTACAACAAAGTTGGAACTATTCATCCATTTTGTAACTTTACGAAGGGAGAAAACAGTTCAGTCCTAAAAGGGTTAGGTAGAAACCCTAATATATTACTGTTTCTAACAAAGCTGCCACTCAACCCCACAGTACAGTGCTTGAAAACAAAGTCAACTGTCTGGCACAGGAAAGTACACACATTTTTTCAGTACTCATAAACACAGCTGCTTTTGAAAGTAAAAAGTAAATAACATGGTTAATAATTACAGAGCATTTTGTTTCAAAATTGACACCTTTATAGTTATTTGGTTTAAAGTGGGTAACTCACTTGTTTCATTTGTGTCAGATTAGTATTAGGGGTTTTTATGGTTTTATTTCTTTAGGTTCATGTCTTTTCAGGTAACCAGTATGATACCTTATAAGTCTGTGCAATGAAGACAGAAGTGAAATAGTGTATATCAGAATTAACAACAAGACAGATGTGGGGAGCATTCAGATAAAATTAGGAAAATGTCAGCAGCAGGTTACATTATACTAGTGTTGAATTCTGAAGTGCAGTTCTAAACAAAAACAGAACATAGGTAGCTTTGAGCATTTAACTTGCTTTCTCATCCTATTAGTTGGAACTATAAAAACATTCTGAACAGACTTATTGTTTCTAAAAGAATACTTAGAAATTAAGATAAGACAAGACTTAACAGTTACAGTAGAACAGTTCTATAGTTTCATATTGAAACATTCTATGAGTAGTTTAACAGAAATTTTTAGCATTCTTGGGATATTATCAGTATCATGAAAGGTGATCAACAGCTCTTGATGCCATTAAAAGTAACAAAGCCACTCACAGGAAAGAGTTCAAGAAAATAAGTTATTTGAATTTAAATTACAACTGAGCATCTTTCTGAGCGACAGTGTGGATCTGGAAGACAATTCCTGTGTTACTAATTATCTACTAAAGACAATGGAGCCACAAGTCCAGGAAAAAGCCAACAAAAAGAGCTTTAAAAATTGTTCATGAGCAGATACTGCTGAAATGGAATTTAATATACTTTTTCACCTGCTAGTCTGTGGTATGTAGAGTGGCAGAAATTAGGCCAAATGCATCATGTTTGTTAGATTCTTTAGAAGTCCAGGAATATTGTGTATACTCCATTGGGCAAACTTATTGCAAGGAAAGAAACTGAATACAAAAGTCTATTGCATTTACATGTAAAAACATTTTAAAATAATGTATATAAAAGCAGGCGCCTCTTATGGTTTGAAAAGCTATTTAAAAATATTCCTTGAAAGTTAAAAAGCTTGTTATGGTTTTATCTGCTGTGTATGTAACGGTTTGTTCTTTAATATTATAGTAATTCCATTACTAACCACTTCCTTTAATCCTCAAGCTGATAAGTGAAGAAAACCTGAGGCCCATAAGTTAAACAGTACTGTATAAAACATACTTCTAGCAAAAACATTGTGAAATGATTTCTTTCAACACAACCAAGAGAAAATTAAATAGCACACAGACAAGTAAACAGATTTGCAAACAAATGCCAGTAAACAGCTCAAAACAGAGATAAGGCCACAATGAAGTCTGCCCTTGGCCACGGAAATAGAGATGAGGCAGTATTTGTAACAATGTTCAAGGGAAGGTTACATAGCATAAAATGGCAAATAAGATGACCTGTGGTAGAATACAAGCACACTTTAAAAGGACAGTGGCACTGATTTAACAACTAACTGAATATGTTTTACAACGGATTTCTTCCCTTAACCATATTGTCTTCAGTCTTCAATGAATGCAAAACCAACATGCTCATCGAGCAGTTGAGGGAAACGCAGAACAGAGCATCAGAGAAGACAAACATATTGCAGAGAAGCAATGCTTTAAAATGGTGCTGATGCTGAAATTGGAAACTTTTAAAGTCGTCAATGGAAATCTATTCAAATAGTCAATGGGCAGTCTATACTCTACAGTAAACCACAGGTTCACATGTGTATAGTAGTTGTGGCTTCTATTTCATGGGATGGTAAAGGTTGAGCAATTCATAGAGGTTATATTCTTGTCCTTGAAGGAGAAGGTTACACTACACCCTATAAGCCTATCCCTGGTTCTGGGATTGCAAATGAGCCACTAGGATATATTTTCAAATATAGCTGAAGCGATCAATTACATAGAGAGGGATAAAAAAAAAAGGCAAGTTCAGAATGAGAGTAACACAAATCAACTGAGTCAAACTGAGCCTTAAATTTCTGGTGGAGAGAAGGTTTGAACATTGCACTAATTGTTCACAGGGAAAGAGAAAAAACATAAGAGATCTGGGAGTTGACTTCATTACAGTGCTTTTGTAATCTTATAATTGCCCATTTCTAAGTACTAAAATTTATTTCTAATTATTATGGTATGATCACTTCACAAGGAAAGGACATCTCAAGATAAGGATTACACCAACATTTGGCCTAATTTACTGATCAGTAGGAAGAAAAACCATGCTTTTCCTGATTTCTCTCATTGTATAATGATGAAGGGCATCATCTACCAATCCCATTTGTAGCAAATACTTCTCATGATATTTTAGTCACATGCCAACAAGACAGAAGACATGCTGCCAAATGAAGTTATTGGGAACATTCCACTTTTGAAATAAAATGTTTAAGTTACACTTCATATAAATTATGTACAAGATTAGAAAAAACCTGAATGGTTCCTGAAACACTTTATGATACATTTCTGACTTTTAGGAGGGAAGGGGGCAAAAACCACCCTTCAAAACACCAACATATTCCTGTGACATGACCAATCATAAACATGACTGTTTGAGAGGTCACATATTTTGAACTCATGTAATGTTAGACCCTCATGAATTATCACTATAAATACATATTTTTAAAAAAGGAAAACATAGAAATAACTATTAACAATGACTGAAAACAGAGCACTAACGTTAACATACATTGCATGTATTGCAGGCAAGGCAGAGGCATTTTATTTTAAAGCTTTTGCACAGACTTCATATAATCTTAAAAAAAATATGCTGGCCTTTACAAGGTTCTACTTGCTGAAATAAAAACAATTTCAGTTCATAAAAAGTCATAAGACTTCAGTTTAAAAAAAGGAACAGTTCCAGCCACAGACCAAAAATATATATATTTTTTAAAACTGGAAGAGTATGGTAATTAGATTATACAAGCATGGTCAGGCTTGGAACCTGAATACACTTCAGAGCAAAAGCTCAGAGGAAAAAAAATAGAAACTATTTGGTAACAAAAGTGTACTATATGTTGTGATACAAAAAAGGTATGGTGAAAATGTACCTTTTATACTAAAGCTTATACAAGTTCCTTGGTCCGTAAAAATTATGTCATGTTCATGTTTTCTAGTTTGCTTAACTTGTATCCCAGCCACATTTCAATTTCTTGCCCATTTAAAAAAAAAAAACAGCTGAAAAATAGATTTTAATAAAGTTTACACATTTCGGATGTTTTTTTTTTTTTATTGTGGCTTCTATTTTTAAGGTCAGCACTTGCAGGTAACAAGGTTCAAATAATATCACTTAGCATGGAAAGGTGTTTTCCCATGAAACCACAAAATTGTTCAGTTGTCTTGTCTGTAGCACTTGAAAGTCTGTTAAAGTCCAAGCAAACACTGTAGTTAGGAAACTACTGTTGCTGTAGATGATGTGACATTGGTTGGATTTGTGCTGACATTTGTGTAACTTCCCTCGCTGTTTGTATTTGTTTCACTGGAAGCCATGAGGCTTGAATTGGCTCTGAGAATTGCTCCAGCAGCACTGCAATGTGGTCGTGGGCCTGGCTCCGGTGTATACGTAAAGGTAAGGCTAGTGGAGTAGATTATGCCATCATTACGGACCAAAGTTACTGGAACCTGGACTGGCTGACGGACCCACCTCCAGCCCTCTCGGAATGCAGAAATGTCTGGAACAACACACAGCATACTTTCTGCACATCTGACAAGAGAAAGGACATACGTTAGCTGCCAAGCAGGTATTCAGTAAAGAAGGTAGTAACTCAAAAAACAAAGAGATACGTAACAAACAACAAAAATCAATATACACTTGCCAGAACTTCAACACCAACTGTAAACAGAACTCCACCCACCAAAAAAATGAAGTAGAAAATAATACTGCACCTGTACATGGTTTCAGCTTCCACGTCCCCAAACCAGACACGTAAATTTGGAGTGAAATTCTGACCTGTAAGTTCCAGCATTGCTACATCTCCACCACCATTTAACTAGAAAGAAGATAAACCAGACATACAAAATCAGAAGGAATTACTCTTGTAGTACATATGAGTACCATATACACTTGTTTATTACTTTTCTAATTGATAAAAGCAGCAAACAAATTCAACTCAATAAAAGAAATCGCATGATAGATAGCTCCAAATGGTTTGGTGTTCTGAAGTGAATGGCAATGCTTGAAGGAAGACCATTTATTTCACAAAATAGAAATAGCTAGCAAACAAGCATCTACGAGTAAAGAGCCTGCACCGTCATCACCATTTGGTAGTTCATCAAAGCCCAAGTAGTAAGAACTTCAGGACACAGGATATGACCTTTTGTGTAGCCAACTTTTTGAGTCCTCTTTCAAACAGAACGAGGGATGTCGTTAACAAGAAAGGGTTCGGTCATAGTGTGTTAATTGGTAATTAGTTGTTATTGATAAGGTGTCAATATAAATTTCTAAACAAACAAAAATAAAGATGTTTGGGGATTTATTACAGAGGACAATTTTAAGAAGTTCAATAATTCTTAAGAAATACACAAAGTCCATGTTCTCTTTATCAAGGATGTGTTCTTGTCTTGCATAACAGAGTTGAAAAATGTAGCTAAAATTTTATGGAAATATAAACAGTATTTTAACTTAGCAAAACACTCTCTTGTGGGTGCAGATATATAATGTAGGTCTAGTTCAGAATTGTTCTGCTTAAGAGCATTTGTAAGACACTTTCTAACTGTGAGAACGTGGTCTATTGATTAGAGAGGGAGAGACTGGGAATCAGAACTCTGCTTTTCCTCCCAACTTGGCCACTGACTCACGAGTGACCTTGGGCAAATTATTAAAGTTCTCTTTGATTCAGTTTACCCATCTGTAAAACTGGTTACATAATACTTACCTACAGCATCTCACAGGAGTACTATGGAGTTTAATTAAAGACTGTGAAGTATTTAAAGATGCTCAGATGAGGAGCCCTATAGTAAGTGCAAAATTTATTAACAAGAACAGAAAAAGTAAACAACTGACTTACTTGAAGACTTTCTACAACAGGCACAGGTGTTACCGGAGCATGGACTGGTCCCATTCCCTCATAAAATGTATATTCTGCCTTATCTGTACTAATGATTGTCCAAGAAGCTCCATCATTAATCATCTCTTTATTTGGTTCTTTGGGGCATGGAGTGGCCTTTAAGAAAGAATGGTTAGAAGTTTGGTCTGTATATTGGTTTGATATTCACACCAGAATAATGAGTAATCAGAATTGGGAAGAGGAAGTGGGTCACAATGTCTCATTTCAAAGTTATGCAACTTAGTTTCCCTGTGGCTCTTCCTATAACAGAATATAGTCAAGGAACAATGCCTTGTACAATGTGGAATGGATTGAAATTTGCAACACATCCTCCTGTGCTAAAATAGTCATCAAGAGCCTTACAAAGCATACAAGACACAAAATAAACAACAAAAATATTCACATAGGAAAATGGGTTCTAAACTTGGGAAATGTGAACATGTCCAGGAGGAACACCCTTCACTATTTTTAATGATTGAATAGGAGGGAAAATTTTGATTTTTTCCCCGTTATGACATAGGGTCATGGCATGGAAAAGACTGATAACCACTGCACTAGAACAAGTACAATTACTGAATGAAATACAGAGCTGAAAAATATCAGCTCATATGCTGAAGTGTTCTGCATTAATGCTTTGTTAATTTGGGGGAAGGGAGGGGAAGAAGGTGGTTGCAGTGTCCAGGTTCAGTGTCAGAGATCCAAAAGATGTGACAAAAGGAGATATTTTACTTATCTGTAAATTTACTTTATCTGATCCCTTTACAGCCTGGGTTATAGTTCCTCCCAACCAACAGATGGAGACAGAGCATTAAAACTTATGATACCACACCCGTGACATACAAAGATTTGGCAGTTTGTCAACCTTCTGTTGAATTCATTGAAAGAAGTATCAAACAAAAAATTGGATTGATGCTATTCAATAACCATTAACAAATAAGTTCAGTAAGTAGAAGAAGCAATCTTAACATGGGGCTGACTTAGTAATGGCATTAAACCTCTCAGTAATGAGGCAGACAGCCAAGCAAGGGAGGTGGGGGGGGGGGGGGGGCTGAACTTATCTAGAAGATTCCAAAAAGATAATAAAATTTCCCCGTCTATGATCTTCTGTACCAGTCCAGGTGCTTGGAACTTTTCAAAGTAGTTCATCGTTTTAGTATCGATGGGACTATCATTAAACTACTAGTGCCGGCAACAACCTTCTACAAAGGCTGCGAATGCAATCTTATTCTCCAATGTTTTTGCAAAGATGTGGGCAGAAGCCCTGAGGCAGCCTTGCAAACCTCTATTGAAGAGGCTTTGGCTTTTTCACAGAATCACAGAATATCAGGGTTAGAAGGGACCTCAGGAGGTCATCTAGTCTTACCCGCTGCTCAAAGCAGGACCAATCCCCAACTAAATCATCCCAGTCAGGGCTTTGTCAGGCCTCACCTTAAAAACCTCTAAGGAAGGAGATGCCACCTTTCTGCCCATGAAGATTCTACTGACCAGATAAAGAGAGCTTTAAAAGATTCTAGTGTTTTTTTTTCCTGCTGCAACATAAAGACACTCTGACCAATTCCCTAATCCATCATCTGATGAGGAATTCAGAGGTACATGTTGACTTTACATTTTGGTGTGAGATGAAATACTTCTATTACCACTTAAATTCTGTTATTCTTTCTATTGAGTCCATAGAGCCCACTCAATGTAGCCTTCCCTCTATGAGTGATGTGGTAGAGTGATTTCCCAATTCAGATGAAAGACTGGTAAAGTTTTGAGCCTGAATTCAGGCAGAGTTGTCAGCCTGGCCACAACCAGGTGAAAAATCATATGACTGCTTGCAGAAAAGGCCTGGAACTCCTCAACTTCTCTTGCTCCTATTATTATTATTAAGGTTAGCGCCCAGAGTCTTAACCAGATGAGAACTCCATTGTGCGAGGCGTCATATAACCATGCTTTTATCAAGAACAGGACTTGAACACAGAAGTCTCATCAAAATACTTCTCAGAAGGTTCAAAATGGTAGTTAGCACCAGTTTCAAGTCTTATCTCAGAACCACAAGGCTAACTACAAATCTCACTTTATCTGCTGCCTTCAAGAACCTAGAAACATTGGTCGGTCCCAGGTACAGAAGTAGTTCCTTGGCTCTCTTCCCTGGGATTCTGTGTCCAGTCCTTGCACCTTCAGCCTGACTGCTGAAAACCTGAAGGGCCTACCTGTGATGTTTGTTACCTCTTTTCTGGTTCAAGCCTACCTTTTTACTGTGATTCTGCCTCTTTTCCTGAATTATAGGTAGGGCCCTAACAAATTCACCGCTATAAAAAACACGTCATAGACCGTGAAATCTGGTCTCCCCCCCCTTGAAATCTGGTGTTTTGTATGGTTTTACCCTACACTATACAGATTTCATGGGGGAGACTAGCATTTCTCAAACTGGAGGTACTGACCCAAAAGGGAGTCGCAGAAGGGTGACAAGATTATTTTAGGGGAATTACCTACTTATTGCCACCCTTACTTCTGCACTGCCTTCAGAGCTGGGCAACCTGAGAGCAATGGTTGTTGGCCAGGTACCCAACTCTGAAGGCAGTGCCCCACCAGCCGCAGAACAGAAGTACCATACCATCTCACCCTTATTTCTGTGCTGCTGCCGTCAGTGCTGGATGGCCAGAGAGTGGTGGCTGCTGACTGTGGGCCCAGCTCTGCAGGCAGCAGGGCAAAAGTAAGGGTGGCAAAACCATACCATGCCATCCTTACTTCAGAGCTGGGCAGCTGGAGAGGGGCAGCTGTTGACCAGGAGCCCAGCTCTGAAGGCAGCGCCACCACCAGCAGAAGCGCAGCAGTAAGGGTAGCAGTACCGTAACCCCTCCCTGCAACTCCTTTTTCAGTCAGGACCCCTAGAATTACCACATTGTGACATTTCAGATTTAAATAGCTGAAATCATGACATTTACAATTTTTTAAATCCTATGACCGTGAAATTGACCAAAACTGATCATGAATTTGGTAGGGCCCTAATTATAGGCATTAGTTGTGCTGTATTTGTTCCTCTTGGACTGTAATCCTAGAACTCATAGGCCTCAGCTGCGGGAGGCCTCACTACTTTGAAGCAGTGAAGGACTGTTGCATCTTCTCTAACTCCTCCTTGAAAAGAAATTTGCCTTTGAAGGGCACAGGTGGTAGTTTGACAGAGGAAGAACCCATTACCCATGGTTTGAGTCACAGAATTCTCCTGCCTGCCACTAAGGTGGCCATGGCTCTAGAAGATGAATAGACTATCATATCTGGTTTCACACATGAATGAGAATATGAAGTCCAGAAATGGGAAGGTCAAGATCAGTTCAGCATCCTCATCTTTGGCCTCTGCATATCTACCCTACTTCTGAAGTCACCTTACCCTGGCCTGAGCATAAACTGGAGCTTGCAGTGATAGGCCTGAGATCTGACAAGATCTTTTTTAAGGGATACCTTACTTTTGTCACGGAGATCCCTAAGAGCTAATCCTTCCCTCCACAGGAATTATTGTCCTCTTTGCTACCTCCCACTTGGCAGTGTCTGCTCAATGATCATCTCCACATCTGACACACTGAGAGGACAGAGAGCCTTTAATGCCATGCTTAGGGTCCGCTGATTGTCCAAGTCTTCTGACACAGGAGTGTATGGTCAGCAGCTGCCGGGTCCTATTAAATTAGGAAAGTTCCCTGGCAGAGGTTCTAGCCAACAGTTCCTGCAGCTCCAGAGTATGTGCCATCCTCATTACGAGTATTAGCTGGTCCTGCTTAAATATGCAAAGTTCACCCTTCTCTTGAGCTTAGGGATCCAGACTGACCTGCTGATTTTCCATAGTCTCCTTTCCTTTGTCCTCTCTCTCCTTCTCCTCCTGGCTATCTTCATTCTGCTGCTAGTTGCCCTCTTTCTCAGGTGGGATCTTATATGCTGGCTGGTGTTTGGATAGGCTGATGTCCACTGAGTGGTATTCAATAGCATGTGCTCAGTGATTTCCCCTCTGTAATGGGCACGTAGAAGGAGCTAAGATGTTCCCTTCATCTCTGCTTGTTCTTAAACTATAGAAGGTAGAGTTCCAAAGACTCCACAGAATCTGGGCTGTAGTTCTGGAATAAGCAGCCTGGTGCTCACGCTTGATTGTGTAGGAAGAAGCAGGTGAAGATGAGACTCTGCCTCTAGCAATAAATGTAGAGGCTTCCTTTTCCATAGAGCCTTTTTCCGCAAGAAGATAGTGTGCTGTTCCACAAACAATCTGGAAAAGGGGGTGGACAGTGAAGTGGCAAATTTTGCAGATGATACAAAATTATTCAAGATAGTAAAGCCAAGAGCAGACTGCAAAGAGTAACAGATCTCATTAAATTGGCTGACTGAACAACAAAATGCCAGATGAAGTTCAACACTGATAAGTGCAAAAAATAAGCCCAACTATTCACATACAATGATGGGTTCTAAATTAGCTGTTACCACCTAGGAAAGATCTGAGAGTCACTGTAGACAGTTCTCTGAAAACTTCCACTCAATGCACAGCAGCAGTCAAAAGGTCTAACAGTATGTTAAGAACTATTAGACAAGGGATAGAAAATAAGACAAAGTACCATAGTACCACTATATAAAGACATGGTGTGCCCACATCATGAATACTGAGTCCAGTTCTGGTCGAATTTCAGATGGGATATAGTGGAACTGGAAAAGGTTCAGAGAGAGGCAACAAAGATGATCAAGCGTATGGAATGCCTTCCATATGAGGAGAGACTAAAAAGATTAGGGCTGTTCAAATTAGAAAAGACATGACTAAGGGTGGCGGGGATCTGACAGAGGCCTGCAAAATCATGAATAGTGTGGAGAAAGAAAACAGATAAGTGTTATTGACCCCTTTAGATTGTATAAAAACCATGGATCACTTAATAAAATTCATAGGTAGCAGGTTTAATACAAACAAGTGAATGTACTTTTTCACACATCTTACACCTGCAGAACTCATTGCCACTATATGTTGTGATGGCCACAAGTATAACTGGGTTCAAATAAGAACTGGATAAGTTCATAGAGGATAGGTCAACCAATGGCCATTAGCCATGAAGAGCAGGGACATAACCTATACCTCTGATTATCAAAAGCTGGGAGTGAAAGACAAGGGAAGAACCCTCCATGATTGCCCTGTTCTGTACATTCCCCCTGAAGCTCTGGTACAGTCCACTGTCAAAGACAGGATACTGAGCAAGATGGACTATAGTCTGACCCAGTATGACAGCCTTTATGGTCTTATGAAAATGGGAAGAGGCCCATGTGAAGCCTGAGTTGGGTTTAATCAGTGGGGAGCGGAAGCAGATGGCAGCCTTTCCTTTGTTCTCCCCCTCCATTCTCAAGGGAGAAATTAGAAGAGTTGATGATTTTGTTCTTTAATCTTGTTGCTACCCCTGAGAAGAGCTGGCTCTGATCTGACTGGGCTTGATGAGTGCTGCAAGAATAGTTACAGTGGAAGGGTACCTCTGAGTCCCCATAAGCATTTTTCAGGGAGGCTGAATGTACTGCACTCTAAAGCACTTCCAGAGCAGCGGGAGCTGCTTTTTCTCTCAACTCCCCAGGCTGCTCTGTGAGGGGAGGTACAATCAGGGAGCTGATTCTCAGAGCTGCTGGTACCTAAGCATTCCTGGTGTTTCTTGGCTTTCGATTCCCTGATGGAGAATGTGTTTTCCTAATGGATACGATCTGAGGTTATGACTGTTCCTGCCCAGCGGACACATTTTAAGGCTGGGCAGGAACAGTTTGTGCTGGGGATGCTTCCAGACACTCAAGGGGGCTTCTCCCAGCTACTTTAGGTTCTTTCCTGGGAACACTGACTCTCTTCAGGGCAAGGATCGAGCCTTCACTGAGACAAAGCCAGGATTGAGTCTTCTTGCTCCCTCCTTATACTGGAAGGAAGTTTTTGTCCAAGGCATGATAGAAGCACACCTTGGCTCGTCCTCTACTCCTATCTTCCTTATCCTGGACAGGAGCCCCTGTAACCTCTCCTGCCCAAATAAGACAAGCCCATGAAATAGAGGGTTCTATATGGTGACCCCTACTTTGATCAAGCTCCATGGACGGACACTTTTTTCTACTCATCACCTCTAAGTTTGGGCTCAGGTCCGGAAATGCTCAGTTGAGTTGAAATTTGGCCCCTGTCTTGTTCCTACACTAAACGCCTGCTAAGAGTGGCCCACCATATCAGATGAGATTCAGGCATCATGTCAGTGTGTCATTTGTGCTGCCTGATCAGCTGCACACATGGTATGTAACCAGGCTCTTGTTAGGCCTCCAATGTCTGCTTTTTCATTCGTGGTGCAGAAGCTTGCTAGGAATAATTTTCTCCACCTATTGGAGAAAGGAATAATTGAAGACTGAGAGATGCTAGACACTTATATGTGAGAGAATGACAATCTACAGTCTTAATGTTCTGTTTCCATTTGTTGACTGGGAGGAACTACAGCTCAAGAGTCAAATCTGATATAGAAGACTGGAGAAAGAAAAGAAAATTTAACAGATTGGGAAGAGTAAAGTTTGGTACTTCCTACAGCAGTTTCTTTTAAAATCAGACTGCTGAGGCCAAAAATGTTGTTCCCAGATATTTTTGAAACAAACTAAATGATTACATTTCTCATTTAATACAATCTGTTTAAATAACTCACTTGAAACTGGATTATTCTCTCCTGGGAAAGGCACAAGTACATTCTTTCAGTATCTTTAAGGTAGAATGCACATTTATGGAGCTGCGATACTGGATCATCTGCATCCAGTAACGCTGTCTGTTTATCCACTTTTCGAATGATCTGTTGGTAAAAAATGCACAAGAAATACACTTAGAACAATGCAATCTATGTTTTATTTACATCAGACACTATACATTTATTTCTGGTAACTTACATAAACGCTACGGTAACAAGAGACATTTTAACACATACATTTGCAAGTTTAATTTTAAACATTTGATTAAAAACTCCCTGCAATTTCTAAAACAAGGATAGATATGGAGGCTTCTCTACTTTTCAGAGTCCTAAGTGAGTGCGTGCTGCATGCATATATTTCAACTTTTTTTGCTAGAAGAGAGGAAAAAAAGCATCAGAAACCAGCAAAATCTGATTTCTTTGTTTGGTCTCCTGATGGAAAAGAGCAGCCGGTCAAGTATCAACACACAATTTTACAGAAGCAAATGCCTCCAGGTTTGACAACTCATATAGCCAACTGCAGCATAGTGGGCCACTTACTGAATTTAAACTTTTAAAAATAGGGATTTATGGTAAAAGTATTAACACATCCTTATCTATAGTTTTGCAAATGCAACACTACAATAGTGTATCTCTTGACAACTAGTCATGATGAATATTAGTTAAGACATGACTATACAATACACCTGTAAAGGATGGCTGTTTCCTACATTTGACAATTCAGCATAAAAATACCTACTGTTGTAATTCTAAAGAGTTATAGTATGTAATTTTTAAAAATAAAAAAAAATAAAAAAAGATAAGTATTCCCTTACAGACAACGGAAATCTGAAGCTTGGAATTTTAACTCAACTTCTAGAAAAAAAGTTTAGTACTTCATTTTATGCAACATCAGTAGAAGCAGCAGCCATAGTGCTTGAAGATTTCTAAGCCAGGAATCAGAAAGCCAACCATGTCCTCTGGGATTTCTAACGATGATAAATGGAACTATTAGCAACATTATTTTCAAGGTTCACATTTTTCTTCAGAAATTTTATGAAAAAATGTAGTTTCTCGCCTAAAATCCTACAGCCAATATAATAAAATTAAAGGTGATGTGCAAACATATTTTATAACAAGAGTTGTAAGTGTGTGTGCTGAATGTTCCCAGCTGCAAGGGTAAAAAATAAAATGTCATGCTAAATGCAAATTTACTTCCCCTTTCCCATTAGAGGTCTCCGGAAGTGCAGATGATGGCACCTTTCCAACTGGTGCCTGGCCCAGGAATCACGCTACTGATGCAGTCATATCTCAATATAGAACCCATTAGGGTCAAAGGGAATCTTTCCCTGATTTCCATGTATACTGGATCAAAACCTTAGAAACTCAGTAAATGATGGAATTTTCTATTAATTGATATAACAGCTTAACAAAATGAGGGTTTATTATATTATACCATTTCAGTAGATAAAAAACAAAAGTTTTGCCCTCAGCAGATCATTTCCATCCTCCAACTGAATTTAGTTGTAGAGAGAAATTCTCAACATAGTCATACTGGTATATCTTATACAGCAGGAATTAAATCTGTCAGAGTTTCATACTGTCACCATCATGGTATCTGAGTAGATTACACGTAAAAGAGACTGGTAATAGTGAAGTCTGTAATAGGTTAATCATTAATGGTTTTAGGACACTTAAATAAATGGAAGGTTTATAATCAGTTATGTACTAATGCCTCCCAGGCTGGCTATTTGGGGGCATTTGGTGCACATATATCTATAATTAGCCTGTTAAAAAAAGTCCTGAACAGTTACAATACCTTTCTCAATCACTGAGGCAGAATTGATTACTATCATGTAAGCTTACAGAACCAAAACACAATTTTTCTTTTGTTCACAGTAATGGTGATGTGCAATTTTTTATTATATGCATTTTTATTGTTATATATGCTTAAATAAATTCAGTGCCAGTATTCATCCGAAATTACTTTGTATAGTATACTGATATTCTACTTGTCTGTAAGAGGGCACATAAGTATACAGAATGATTTTAGATCTGATTCTAGCAAAGCTTTAAGCACAAGAGAAGTGCCACTGGCTTGAATGAGACTACTCACATGCTTACGTGCTTTAATACCCTGGTGCCTTTGTTGTCATTGCTAAGCTAGATCTATCTTTTTGAAAAGCTCGCAGGGTAATCTACATTTAGCATTTTGATTGATCTGTGTATCATGCCTTCTGTTTAGTTTATACTTACACACCTTATCCTTAACTAAAAGAATAATTCTACAGCAAAACAGAAATAAAGATAAAATATTATATTAAAATATTAGCATTTTAAAAATAAAATAACAGCAAAAAAGAAGTTTTTAGAAGTCAAAGCCAATTTGGCAGTTCTTCTAAAAACAAATACGTGCTAATCAACACATAAACTTGAATTTAAAACAATCCAGGTATTCTAATTAGTATATTATAAATTAGCTACAGCATTGGAGGAGTTAAACTGTACCAGTCTTGGGAGTGCCATGCCAGTAACTGAACACACAAGTTTGACAGTCTGTCCATAATGAATGTAGCCATCTCGCACTGTGAATTCCTCTCCCTCTGATTCATCATCATCCACTGCATAAAGCAGACAAAGTTCTATGTTAAACGGTTTAACTCATTTCTCTCTTGATGGTAAGGACATAAAATGGTACTATATTACACACAAATATATACACACACTGAGACTGAATCTTTACTTTGAAAATTGATAAAAAGGGAATAAAACTGGAGGTTTGTATTTTGGGGGGTGTTTTTGTTTTTTTGTTATTTTTACTTACAGAGATGAATGTAAAATGCTCCCCACTGTTGTGAACTGGCATGGAAATTACCTCCTTCTACGTGCAAGTATCTGGTGCTAACTGTTTGGGATCGAAGTCTATTAAATAGTGCCACTTTTGTTCCTGACGCAATACATACTACAAGAAAAAAATAAAGACTTACTTAATATTGTAAAAATGTTTTTTAATAATGCAACATTAATAAATATCAACAAACAGATGCATAACAGACTGATTCAGACTGTAATTTCTTCATCAATCTGTAATTACATTCTTTGTAAATTGAACACATTTGTGAGACTCGGGAAAACAGTAACAATTACAAAAGTTAACTGTTTATCTGTAATTGCTGTTCTCTGAAGATACTATAAATTCTTGTCAGTTTGCCACTCTTGGACACGTGCATCTGTCTTTGAGTGGGAAGTTCCTTAGCTCACAGTTGTAAACCACTGGACTCAGAGGCTGCATTGTCCTACCCCATTGAAATACTTAGGCTACTCTGAGCGCCCAGTTCCTTTCAAGAATAAGGAAAAGATATTCCTATAAAGACCAGTTAAAAAAAGGAAGAAAAAGAAGACTGTCCAAAATTACAGAAACTTCAACTCTCTGATTTGCTCAGATCTCTCTCTTGAAAGTACAAAAGATTCAGAGAGAGTGGCAGAGTATAATCCCTCACAAACCTGCTTACTGAACTCTTCAGATTTCTTTGAGGCCAGAGTACACCTAAATGCAATCTTTCCTCTATACCAGGGGTGGGCAAGCGTTTTGGCCAGGGAATAGAAATTGTATGACGGGCCATGAATGCTCACAAAATTGAGGTTGGGGTGTGGGCTATGGGGTGAGTTTGGGGTGTCAGACGGTGTTCTGGGTTGGGACTGAGGGGTTTGGAGGGCAGAAGCGGGATCAGGGCTGGGGCAGGGGTGCGGGAAGGGGTGCAGGGTCTGGGGTGGCGCTGGGGATGAGAGGTTTGGGGTGCAGGAGGGTGCTCTGGGTTGGGATCAACGGCTTTGGAGAGCAAAAGGGGGATCAGGGCTGTGGCAGGAGGTTGGGGTGTGGGGAACGGGTCAGGGGGTGCAGACTCCAAGCGGCACTTACCTCAAGCGCCTCCCGGAAACAGTGGCATGTCCCTTCTCCGGATCCTATGCGGAGGCGCGGCCTGGTGTCTCTGTACGCTCCCCCTCTGTAGGCACTGCCCCTGCAGCTCCCAATGGAGCGCATAGCAGCCGGAACGGGGCCATGCTGCAGCTTCCAGGAACTACATGGTGGGGCCCCAACCTTGTGCCCTGGCTGGTGCGGAACCAAGCCGTGAGGTGTGGCCCCCGACCCAGCGCCCCGGCCAGAGCGGGACCCAGCTGTGTGGTGCGGCCCACAACTCAGCACCCCACATGATGTAGGCCGTAGTTTACCCACCCCTGTTCTACATGGTATCTGCCATCAAAGAAAGCTCAATACAAGCTGCCAGAATTGCAAAACTGGCTACAAGAACATAAATCAACAATGCATATTGTTAGCACACTGGTGGGACTCACACAACAAGGCTATTTCTAATTGCACTTGAGCCTCCAGTCGATGACACTATATTGACGTGATATTTAAGAACCCAAAGAAAAGAAAACACTGAACCAACAGCTCCATCAGCATTTCAACTCAAAAAATCAATGTTAAATGTTTCCATTTTTGAAAATATATTAATTCTGATGGGGGCTTATGAAAAGGGCTCCCAGAGAGTATTTTAATATCAAAAATATACCAGCTGTTATAGATGAATGTTTTGTTAGAGTGCAGGTTGAACTATAGAGGCCTTGAGCCAAGACTGGTGTCAACTCTGGCTCTTGGGGCTGAAGTCTTTGGGTATGTCTACACTGCAGTCAGACACCTGCAGTTGTCCCATGCCCAGGGCCAGCTTTAGGAAGTGCAGGGCCCAATTCGAATACCTGGCTGCAGTCCAGGTCTTCGGTGGCGGGTCCTTCACTCGCTCCGGGTCTTCCATGACACTGAAGGACTCGCCGCTGAAGTGCCGCCGAAGACCAGGACTGCCGCCGTGTGAGTAAAAATTAAAAAGTTAGGCGCTCTTCTTTAGGATGTGGGGCCCGATTCAGGGGAATCGGCCTAAAGCCAGCCCTGCCCGTGCATGCAGGGTCCTAGAGCCCAGGCTCCCACTCAAGCCCAAACATCTGCCCCACAATTAAACAGCCCCTTAGCCCAAGCCCCACAAGCTGAAGGCAACTGGCATGGGCCAGCTGCAGGTTTTTAATTGCAGTGTAGACATACCATTTAAGGTTTCCTAGCCCAGTTTCACTACAGACAATAGACAAATCACAACAGAACTGCTGGAAAGGACCAGGAGGGCTATAAGGTAAACATTCTGGTACCTCACGGCTTGTGATCGTCTCTGGAGCCATAAATCACAGCCCTTCCAAGGCACAGAACAGTAGCTGTGCCTCCCCATTAGTGCAGCAACCAAACCGTATTTCAGAGTATTTTTTAAAGCTACTGGGTCACTTCTCCACATGTTTGAGCAAAAAAGGGAATGGAAAAAAAGAAAAAACACAGAACAACCTCACGTGTTGACTTATGTGCTCAGAAATGGTTATAGTAGTGATTTCCAGTCATTTTTGTTGTTGTAGACCAATTTTTTTTGTTGGGAGCAGTGGGCACCTTCCATCTACATGCCCCTTTCCACAATGCTCTGACGCAGTTTCTACGATTTCTCCCTTTCCCCTTACTTCAAAACATACAGAAAAGGGAAAAGAAAGAAAAGAAGTGTTCTCCCCCTTTTCCTTTTTTTTGTTCTTCAGTATGTTTTTTGCACTTTTCCTCTCATCCAGCAACCTCTTTTGTTCTCCTTTTTGGCAGCTCAGTTAACCTTCTCCATTACCCCCACTAAATACTTTTAGTATTGAGGGATGTCCACTGGTGCATCTAAGGCTAAGATGAGTGCCACATGAGCAGAGAAGAGACACTTAGGCTGGCAGACAATTGCCTTCATCTGCAGATCTCTACTTATAAATGGCTCAGCCAACTACACTACGCCGCGAAGACAACCAAGAGGGAAGGCAGAGAGTTTTCAAGAAGTCATCTGCTACTTTAACTGCACATTTGCAAGTTGGTTCTGGGGACTGGGGTCTTTCAGCTTTCCCCACTTACACCAATTCCCTCTCCTTAGCCTTGCACCCCAGTGAACTAGTCTGGAAATCCCAATGCACGATTTTGAGATTGGAGAAGATTAGACTACAATATCTGAATAAGACAAATCTCATGGATCAAGAAAAAAGAAATACACAATGCCTGATGTGCAACTCTTGTGGACAAGCAAAACTTTGAGGGGAAAGAAGCCAGGGAGATTAAAGCTTGGAGTGCTTCAGTTGTGCATCAGTACCCAAGAATTCTAGAGCTAAAAAACAGAAAACATGTTCCGGAATGAGCAAGCAAATTGAGCTTAAAGCCTTGAGAATCAACAACACGAAGAGTCTCAAACTCCAATAAAAGTCAATACCTTGAAGATAATCTCACAAAATAAATTTATAAATAAAATTGACATCAATGAGAGAAAAGATAGTGAGAGACAGAGTGATGCAGAGAAGTGAAGAGTTGGTTGGGGTGATATGGAGCTAATCACTAATGTTCCTAAAACAAAGTCTTTGCTGTTGACTACTGGTGGTAGCTTAAGTACCTCAGCAAGAAGGGCCCTGACCTGCTAGAATCAACAGCTTAGAACTTTGAGATAAGGAAGTTCTTGACAAGCCGGTGTATAAGTATACTGACCCATGACTGGAAATCTGCCGAAGGCAATTTTTTAAGCCTATCAATCTATATTGCGAATGCTAACCATATTCAATTCAATTACAGCATAACTAGGTAAACAAAGGGGAATATTGTAAAATACATCAGTGTGCAGAGGTCTTAAATATTTAATGGTAAATCTGGAAAATTGCACTGTATTTATTTTTAGTTGCAATCAAACCTCACCCATACAAGAAGAAAGTCGTGAGGTCAAACATATCACCACATAAAGTAAAGATCTGCACACTAAATACTTACAGTCTGCATTTTTCAGTGACTGTTTCTTTTTAGAAGGTTTGGAGATGACTTTGATCCTTTTACTGAGGAACACACCGATGTCGTCACTATTGCCATAGAACATTTTTACTGATAACATGAAGTGCTTTCTCTTGTCTGAGTCAGAGATGTATAATGTTTTGGCGGTGCAATAGTTCTGTAGATTAGAACAAACTACTGTTTCTTTTTCAGATAAACTTTTAGTTCAAGATAGCAGAAACACTTACCACATTAAATAATCAGAAAATATGACATGGGCGGGATTCATCTTTAAATTAATGTTTTTCTTTACCAATTCCCTGAAATCACAACATTCTGCTCCAATTATTTAAAGCGTACATCGTGAAGCGCATTGTAAAATAGATATTTATAGCATCAGTGAAGGAACTACATTGCAAATACAAGGTAACTGAAACAGTGCTTGCAACACCTACAAACAACATAAACCTATGCAAGGCCAGTTTTATTCTAGCTATCTTAGTTCGCTGATGGCACAAGAAAACATCCCATTGTAATTTGTATTATTGTAAAACATGTCTCTACATTTAGCAAAATACTATATCAATTCTTTTAAAAGTATTTTTATTCCCTCCTTTTAAACATTTGTTATACCTGCTTAGAAACTTGATAATTTCATTCTCTTTGCCAATTGACAAACCTTCCCCACCCTAATGTCTTATGGGATACAATAACTAGCTATTGATCAGAAAACAAAAGCAACCTGAACGCATTTGCTGAAAGAGACAGTAGTGGTTAGAATGTCCTATGCTATAAACTACAGGAGTAATTATTATATGGGCTCTACCTTTCCTTCTAAATTCAGCTGTTGCATTTCTTGGTCACTGTTTCCTATTCCAATGAAAGCACATGGTTGTGACTCTTGTTCAGAGCAACCATCCCGTTCCATTTGTTCTTTTTTTTTCTTCCATCCACTGCCCATAAGGTACACACATGGAGGGGGGCAAAAAAACCTGAGGATGAACAATTTACAGATTATATACAGCGTTTATAAAAATCTTTGCATAAAAGCAACAAAACTGAGTCTTGTCCTGGCAAATACAAAGCGTTCCTAGACAAATTAGCATTTGATACTGGAACAAAAGCCCTCCACTGCAGCATAAAGGGGGAGACAGGTTAAAAATATGGCATCTTCCAACTGTACAGAGCAAAATCAGGAGCTTTATACTCTTGGAAAGGAGCGATTCAGAGCTTTTAAATAGAGCCCTAGTAAGTACTTAAAATGACACTGAGTGGGTGTTTGTAGGTTACATACATTTCTTACACACACACACAAACACACGGTTGATTGCAACCTCTCAGTTAAGGATGTGCTGAGAGTTTCACTTTAAGCCAGGATGCAAACTCTGTTTTGCATAAAAAGTATACTGTATCTTCCTCCAAATTCACAGCACATAATCTGTGACTAAACTGAATTTCAAGGATTTTCTCAAGTGAATCTGTTAATTAGTTTATGAACCAAACTTAAACAAACATGGTTCCCTTAAGCAATTTATCCTGGGAACTGTCATCTTTGTGTGTGTAGATTCCTGGGAACAGTGAACCGCGGCCACCGGTGTGCCTGAGGACGGTCAACGTCAGCAAAATGTCTCGCAGCCCGCAATCAGATTACCCTGATGGGCTGCAGGTTGCCTACCACTGCTCAAAGTTGGTGTAGAGATACTAAGAGCTTTGATTGACAGATAAAATAATAAAAACATAAGCCTTTCAGAAAAAACACTATAAAATGTTAATTTAGTATTTATTGTTATATTTACATCCTTTCATCAATGACAAATGAAGACAAGACTGGTTTTCTGACAACGTGGATAAAAATCTGATTTTCTTTAAAAATATTTTTATATCAGATTTTTAAAAATCTAAATTAAATATTTCTTTTTTTTTTAAATAAACCTTTGTAAAATTAAATTTGAAATTATGACAAAACTATGGTAAGTACAAAAATTATTATATTCTATTAAAGTAATTTAAATAAATACAAATAATAGGCTATCCCAGTGAGCCCTCAAATTGTAATGACTTAAAAGAGTACTGCTTTCTAAATTATATACAGAAACAGGGTGAAAGCATCTTTAACTTTTGAGGTCAATTCAAGCTTTGAAAATATGTTACAAATGTCATGCACTGCATTAAGTATATCTATATTATTTTCAGTCTTTGCAACTGAGCAAATGCTAGTGTTTACATATTTCCAAATGCAAGTACTTCCAGTTTATGTTGTACAGAAAAGCTTTTGCCAACGGACACTAGGAGGCGATAAAGACCACCAGAAAACAAGTTATAACCCATTTTAAGAACAAACTGGGTGCAATAATTCAACTTTCTTTTAAGCTAAAACTTACAATAAGGACATCAAAAATACTGAATTATATTGTAAATCAAAAATCATATACAGACTCTTGGCTTACTAAATTTTAAAAAATTGATTTCAACCTGTCAAATCAAGGAGAGAGAGAGAGACAGACACAAGGTGGGTGAAGTAATATCTTTTATTGGACCAACTTCTGTTGGTGAAAGAGAGAAGCTTTTGAGTTTTACAGAGCTATTCTCAGGTCTGAGCTCTGTGGAGCTCAAAAGTGTATGTCTACTACAAAAAGAAGTTCGCCCAATAAATGGCAATACCTATTACCTGACCCACCTTGTCTCTCTCATTTTGTGGGACCAACAAGACTACAACACTGCAAACAAGAGAAATAATCATAATTATTAGACCTGCTTGACTGGTTCCCTTATTGGTCTACACTTAAGGGTTAGCCTCTACCTCCAGATGGAGGCAAGTATTGGTTTTTCAATTTCTAACTTTATATAGACAACCCCATGATCTCCTGTAAAGAAGAGTTCAACTATATTGTGCAAAAGATAGTAGAACCTCAGAGTTATGAACACTTCAGGAACAGAAGATGTTCGTAACTCTTAACAAAACATTATGGTTGTTCTTTCAAAAGTTTACAACTGAACATTGACTTAATACAGCTTTGAAACTACTATGCAGAAGAAAAATGATGCTTTCCCTCTATTTTTTTAGTAGTTTACGTTTAACACAACACTGTACTGTATTTGAGGTTGTTGGCTTCTTTTGGTCTCTGCTGATGCCTGATTGCGTAGTTCCGGTTCCAAAGGAGGTGTGTGGTTGACTGGTCCATTTACAATTCTGGTGTTTGTAACTCTGAGGTTCTATTGTATGTACAGTTAAGTGTGCATGTACACCACTAATGCAATTATTTCTCATTTAACATGGGACAAAAGAAGCCACAGTCTTTGATTAGTTTAAAATAACCTGGAGAAAAAGCATTTGGAGGAAATGGGTTAAAGTAATAAACGAGAATTTCTAAGTTTTGATGATGGGCTGATTTTCAGCTACATATGAAAAGAGAAAAAAAATCCTTCAACTATTTTTAGTTTGAAATGATTTCCAGGGTTCACAATTAAAAATAGAGTGGGACTAGGTGCTATGGAACAAAGAAAACTGCTTTCCCATTTATCTTCAATTTATAGGGTCTTCTAACTTCTAGTCCTCTATATTAACCACAAGGCCATAAGCTTCTAATTGAGTGGGAGATGGAAGTTTCCAAAGAAGTAATCTGACCAGCAAAAAAAGAAAATGATTAAAAAAATATTACCTCTGATCCTCCAAACCTTTGCCAGAACCCTGACTATAAGAGGTACTAGTGAAAAGGCATATAGGAGTCCCTTTATCCATTGGATAGATAAGGTATTCCGTTGTTAATTTTCTTCCGCTATGCCATGAGCAGAAGATTGGTAGCTTCTTTTTCAAGTACGGGATGGAGAAATTTACCTCCAATGTTCCTCTGTAAAGTAGGCATGCCACTACATGCTCCACAGACCACTTGTGAAGATCTGTCATGGATCAGCTCTTTCTGTTAGTAGTTCTTCCCTGCTAAATATCTGGCAATCTTCTGGGAAAGCTCATTCCCACATTTGCCAAGCCTTGTAACACAAGACGCAAAATTTGGTCTCTTCCTGCTTCTTGATGTACAAGCACAGTGACTCTATTGTATGTGTGAAGTAGGGCCACCTTTAGGCACATCAGGTCTCTGAAGGTACTTGTATTTAGAACCACCCATCTGTTGTACATAAAATGTTCTGTTGTTGCTCCTACAGAAAGACTAAATTCCTTGAGAGGAGTGGGGAGGCACCTTCTCCGTATGTGCCTCATGTCATGTCGGACGAATCCGTGGTCACTACAATTTGAATGGCTGGAGTTTGAACTAAATCCCTAATTCAAGCTTATCTTTGGACTCGCACTTAGACAGAAAAGCCCAGAGGTTGTCCATCATCCAGAAGAGATGCAAGTCCCCCTATAATGCTTGCTTCCACTGTGATTTCAAGGTTCACTGAGTTGATCTCATGAGAAGAAAAGCCATGGTACTCCTAATTTAGTTGAGGCCATCAAAACTCAAATGTATTCATAGTATGGTCCATGGTATCATCTATCTGATCTGACAAATCCTCTCCATCAGATTCGTCATGTGTTGAATCCTGTTCTGCAGCAGGAAGACCAAGTAGATCCATGCCTAGCAGAGCTCACATGTACTCCAAATGTCTGCTGGGGAAAAGTAGAGACTTTGAATCTTACTGACTCCAAAACCCTCGTGATGACATGGAAAAGCGAACAGACTGCTCTTTTGACTCTTTCCATAGTGTTCTTGACCAGCCAAATCCCCAAGTAAGGGTACATGTGCACTCCCAGCCCCTGTACACATGGCACCACTAAGGCCAATGAATTTGGGAAAACATGGTGCTTCAGTAGTGAAACTATCCTAACTAAGCTTACCAGGGAAAAATGGGTTTATGCCAACGTTTCTGAGTCCTGGCACTCAGCACTCTTGTTCAACTCTGGCTTCTGCTTCAAGGATTTACCTTTTGAAACACTCTGACCTACCCCTGTGCTGGTCTCAAAGAAGTCTTCATAGGTTCCCTTGATGTGGGGTTGGGAAATACACCACCGTTTGAGGTGACATTTGCATGACAATATTTCCCCTTGTACCTGGTGGTCGACTTGGAGACAGTCAAGGCAGAAGACATGTTTGTCAATTACCCACATTGTTCTAAGCATGAAACCACTCAGCAGTCTTCTTTCCTTCTTAGGGGCTGAAGAAACTGACAACATCCACTGAAGAATATAATGCAACAAGAAAAAAAAAAATGAAAAATAATTAGGTGCCAGAGTGCTAAAAATAGGCATCGGAGCCATGTGGCAAGCCTTGAAAAAGGCAAAGCACTCAGTGACAAAACAATTTTAGCAACAACAACCAGGACGCAGTAGGCACATAGTAGAGCATGCTCAACAACACATCGCAGACAAAAGTCTGAGTAATAACTGTGAGATGCAGCTTCTGGAAGGAGTTCTTTCACTAACATCTGTCAAGAAATTGCTAACTAGAACATTCCAAGGACACTGAACAAATTCAGATAGTAGTATGTGACCTCTAGTAGGGGGACTGGCTGACAGATCCAGTCACTGAAAACACTTCAATAGCTTGGGGAGCTGTGATTGTCTCATGCCAAGAAGCTGAGAACCGGGAAGGAAAATTCTGGTGGACAGTATCTTTACAGAAACATAACTAGCACAAATCTAATCTAGAATCAAAGCACCCAGTAGGAACCCAGACAACTATGCTGAATGCAACATCTGAGAACGTAAACAATAACTAATGTACACATGCCATTGCCAAATGGTTCACCTGCAAATTTAACAAAAGAAATTTGCATCACCCTTGCCATTCTAAAGGCTATTATTACTAAAGAGTAATGTGCTCTCATCTTAGAAGAGCAGAGGACCTGTCTACTATTATTTCTGTTACACTAACATCTAGGAACTCCAATCAATGATCAGCATACAGACATGTAACAAAGACGTTGCCATGTACTTGGGGACTAAGTCTGGAAATGCCTCTTTCTAAGATTTTTAAACAAAATCACACTACACAACATTTGCACATTATATGGTTCCTTTCCACCAAGTATGTCACACTACTGATTAAGCCTCATCAAAACGCCTGCAAGGTAATTATTACCCTCATTTACAGATGGATAAACTGCACACAGAAAGGTTAAAAAAAATTTCCAAGGCCTCATAGCAAACCAAGAGAGAGCTAGGAACAGAAATGAGGAGTTTCTGTAGCCTCTAGATTACACTATCTCTATGACTGGAAACTGGAATTACAAAAGGACCCCCAATTTCTGAAAATTTAGAAGCCTGTCAAGTAAAGATGGATTATTCTTTACACATCTAAAGTGAGCCAAGATACTTCCTTATCACATTAAAGTCCAGGACCAAAAAAACATGGAGAGATCCTTCCATGAAGCTTAAAATACAGTGTAACCGTAGGCACAATCAGTAATAGTTCAATTAAAAACCTCTCTCTTTGGAAATGCAAAAAAAAATATGAATAAAACGAATGTCCCATGAACTTGGTTAATCATTATAATAAAATAGCCATAAAACCTTTGCTAACTTGGCTTAGCCAGCAATAAGAAAGGAATAAGGTATGTCTCTCGCTATGAGTAAAGTAAAATGAATTTGAAAATCAAGGACCTATAACTGCACTCATTTGCATGAAGTATCTGGCGGCAGAAGTGAATCCAAAGATTTAACTACAACTGACACTTCTGAGATTCTGTTGATACCGGCAATTTAGTTGTTAAGAATAATAATGTAGTTATCATTTGTGACGCCAGAAGTTTGGGAGTCTAGTGTAATACTGTAATGCATCTTCTGTGCTGGTTTAAACACTGGTTTGAGAAGGAGAATAAAAATTTAGATTAGAATATTTAGAACTATACATTTTGTTTAAATATTAAACAATTTTTCTTTTAATAACTAAATCAGTATTAAAATCAGTTTGGAAATGATGCTATAATCTTATACTGACCTCCCAGACACTTATCAGAGGGGTAGCTGTGTTAGTCTGGATCTGTAAAAGCAGCAAAGAATCCTGTGGCACAGGTGCCACAGGATTCTTTGCTGCTCCCAGACAGTGTCACCCTTGAGCACTCTCTTCCTGTAACTCTGAATGTCTAAAAAGAAATCTGTACTCATTTGGTAAGTCTATCACTAGGACAAGAATTCAAAATAACTAGTGTGAAGAAACACTCCAGCTATACTAAATAAATAGTGGATGGACCTACTTCCACAATGTCTACAGAGTGGAGGAGGAACATGCTATGCAAAAACATATATATCTATTTTAATCAATATCCAATTACAGTTCAGTTTCTGAGCCACTAATGGTGGCCGTGACACCCCTGAAAAATGAAGTAAAATTTTTGGCACCGGATGATGAGGATCCAATATCCTCAGAACAGTTCCCCCAGGACAGTTCCCGCTCAGAAGAGCTTTGGTGTTTTAACATTTGGTATTTTGTATTTACGTAGTATTAATGTCATTCTGATTGCATGTTTTGATTACTAGTTGGCATAAGGACAGCAATTCTCAGGAGTTGGGAAGCATACTTGTATGCATGCCATAGTGGTTTTACTAACACTAGTAATATATACTCATGAAAATCAGCAAGCCACATCAAGAATGCCTGAAACTCTACTCTATATTTTATCCAAGGAATTGTTTGGGGCAATATTACCTGTCAAAGGCACATGGGAATATTTGGAAATGGCTAGGAACAAAGATCCACCTTGAAAGTATCACCTCACATTTCTCAGGGTCATTTTGGGGAGGAAGGGGGGGGACTTTACACATTTTCCTAACACAAATGGTGAGCTTCAATCTTCAAATAAAATGAGCCATCTCCCCTTACTTTACTGCAATCCAAACAGGAAAAGAGTAAATCTATCCCTAAAAGAGTTGGATGGTGGATGATTTGTACTCCTGAAGTACTTTGGGCCCAAGAGAAGGAACAGATTTCTGTCTGACAGAGGAAAGCTTGTTAGAAATGTGTTTTCCAACCGATGGAGGCATACAAAGGGGTTAAATTAATTCAGTACACTGTACTCCTTAACCATGTTATTTTTTAATACGGTGCGACCTGGGAAGTTAACCATGTGTTCCTGCTGTTCAGTCATGATGAATCTTGATGGCTGTAAAATCCTCCTTTGTGAAGCAGCAGGTACTGCTTACTGCTATGCTGCCTTGAATTATAACCCCCTTGCTATGCGTCTAAAAATGCTGCCGTCAGCAACAGAGGGCTGCATAGTTGCATCATATACACATAGTGCACTTGTGTCCTTTTCCCCCCCTCATTGAGTTTCTCAGTAAGAAATGCAAGGCTCTAAAGAGATCTAAAAAATCCTTAACAATTGAATGGAACTGATGAACCTGGAAACTGCCCAGAAGAGAAGTTTAGCGAATACTGCAAGCTGTGGAGGTCTTCTCAGGATAGTGAAAATGCACTGATGTACCAGTAACTAGGCACAGAAGTGTGAAGAACAGCCAACAGTGGCCTTTGCGTGAACAACAGAGGCCCAATGATAGGAAATAAATCCATTTGTGTTAGTGGATTACTTCTCAGAACTCTGCAGGCAATTTTTTGACGGACTCTGATTTGGAATTGTTTTTGTACATTGAGATGTTTAATATCTCAGGAAATTTTACAAGCAATATGACACAACAGGATGTGGACCGAGGTGGAAAAAGAAATATTAAGCATCAAAGGTAACAGTACACGCAGCACCTGTGGTTGTGTTGTGGCTACTGCATATAGATAACATCTGTGTCTGAAACCTCATCTGCTCTAGTCCAGTATTTTTAGCTCAACAATTTAACTTTTGAAATTTGTTATGTACATCTTACAGTAAGTCATTGTGTGTTATAAGGTAATTAGAAATCTAGACATAAGGGATCTTATTGGTGCTGCAAGTCAGAATTTAAGTGCACCAGCAGAACAGTGCTGAAGAAACTACACACATCTTATTCATAAAACATATTCACTAACAAGCCTTCTGAAAATGCTTCTTCTGCAGCCTCGTTCCTTAAAAACTACCTGAAGTGTACTACAATTGCCTGAAAATGCAGTGATCAGATATGTGGTTGATAGCCGCAGTATAAAAATCTATACAAATAGGATCAGATAGATAGCATCTTACTACTTATATAATACTGACCTATCTTTGACAAGAAGTTGTTATAACAAGATATACTTCATACTAATTTTAAATGATACATCTCGATACGTCTTATTGCAATTACAGGCCTGATTCAGGACACCAAGTGCTTAAGTGCTGTCCTGAATTGGGGCCATGTATATTTTTATTTAAAATTACTGAAAGAAAAAAGCTAACCTTCCCACCACCACCTCCTCCTCCAAAAAAAATACTTTAAACAGACACTTTACCATGGAAAAATAGTTTATACTAATAGGAAAGTCTTACTAAGACATTCTCCCATATTTCTAGGGCTAATTTTCACTATAATCTCAATTGTTCATCCCCTTAAAAGTGATCAAAAGAGGGTTTATGTCACTTTTTATTTCGGTAAAGGTTCTTACTCTAACTTGGTTGGGGTTTTTTTAAAAAATTTATTAAACTCTTAAATATTGTCTACCTCAGAATGCTCCACAAGTAACTGAAGAACTTGTTAACTCAGCTGGCATGAAAAGACACAGAAGCAGCTGCAGCAGATACAACAACGTTATTGGGGTGAGGAGGCCCAGGCTAAGGATATCCCTCTCCCCAGGGAAATCCAACTGTGCACGGGGGAACACCTGCAAGGGACATGAGGATCTATAGAACCTCACCGCTCTCCCAACCACGTGAACTAGATAAAAGAAAGAGATCCCCAGGTGAAGCAAAGCTGGGTTCTGAAACTGCCAGCAGAAACAGACACAAACATCTCTGTACTAAAAGAAGCAGTTTTCCAACATTCACTATACAAACAACTAACTTGATTTTGGCACTACACTTGATCTATTTCATTAATACATTTATTTAAAGTAAGATTACAGTGTTTTTAATTTAAGACAATTTTGTTAGGTACTATGCTAAAATTAACAAAACACCAGATGATGAATTTTTTTCCCCTTGATTGAGAGAGAGAGAGAGAGAGAGAGAGAGAGACTCTTCCTTACCTTTTTTCATTTCCATAGGACTTCTGTGCAACTTTTGCATGGAGAATTAGTACTGTTTGATCACCCCGCTCCTTTAGATAATTCCGCATAGCTTCCCTAAAAATTAATTTAAAGGGAAAATAAGTTTTGAAAGTTTTTTTTCAGCTTTGTAGTTATAATAATTCAAATAGAACTTTAAGAAAAAAATGCAGCTGAGGTTGAAAGAAGACAAAATAGGGGGATATGCAGCACACTAACAATACAGAGTTGGGTTTAAACCAGATGTTTTAAAAGACAATTTTGGGAGCAAAAGAACAGTATTCAATTTGCACTCCACTACTGTAAGTTATGCTATTATCGCAAAGTTTTCCACCACAGGGAAAGTTTGGGGTGCTGCAGAAGGACAGTATTTATTTCAATACATTCATTCACAACAGGAGGGATATGCTGAGGTCTCGTTGTTACTATTTACAATATCTTGCTACCCATATTTGTTCAAGGTCTCCTTGCTTAGTTTTATCTGAGTCTTCCACACTGATGTGCTTACATGACATACATGGTCCATGTTGGTTTTCTAACATTCAGTCATATAATGACAACAAAAGCCAGACAGAAACTGTTTTGCTTAAAAACAAAGACAACCATCTCTTGAGTTGAATAGGTAGAGGACAACATTTTACTGGTCTTCTGCATATTACACCAGCCCTCTATTAAATACTATAATCAATTCAGAGTCCCCTGGTCCTTACCTTCAAAGCGCATAACTAGATAAGTGCAAATATTGAAAGCTACCTACTGAAACTGACAGAAGTAGAGATAAAACTCTACGGAAGGGGTTTCAGGACATTTTTGGTGAAGGCCATCCACCCAAAGGCAACCACTCAGGAGATCAAACTCAACCAATATTTGGATAGTTCTTTAATGGCACCAAGGTTGTTGACCCAGAACTTTACTCAACTAAGGAAACAATATTCTTAGTTAACAAGATCTGTTTCCAGTAGAAAGACCCCTCAGATAAAGAGAGCCTATGGAATACAAACTCACCCAGGAGAGTGGGGGACAGAACATAATCCAACTGTGATGACATTTCAGTTTAAATTCTTGTACCTGACACATAGATATCATAGTAGCTGGTGCACCAGAAACAAGTATATAAGTGGATGATACACCAATACAGGATTACCTTGATCTCGGTAAATTTGGCTAATAATTAGTAACATTGATACTATGCTGCATATAGGCATGAAGTATAGTAATAAGAAACTGTTTCTCTCAAGTATATTTACATATACTGAGACTATTTATATAGGTATTCAGATGTTCAGTACTTTATAACTACCAAACCTAAGATAAATATTTTCTCAATGAATTATATTTACATTATTTCAGTACTAACAAAATTCACCATTTTAGCTTCATTTAACTTAGTCATAAACACATGTTCAAGTTGCAGAATACATTATGTAATACCCATGAATATCCACGGTACTCATGTTAAACAATTTCTCAAAAAGACTGCTACAAATATAGTAAAGAATGCTCATGTGCTGTCAGTTCTAGTGTATATTAAGCATTGTGTCAGGATCAAATTATCTCTGCCCCTTTCTCCTGCTCTAAAGGCTGTATTCATAAAATCACAGTTGTCACATAGACCTAACCTCCTAAGAATACAAAGACTACCCTTCTTTCTCTACTGCTTATCAAGAAAATGTTCAATAAGAACAAGAATACCTAGCTCTTGTATAGCCATTTTCATCAGTAGATCTCAAAGCACTTTAAGGAGGCAAGCACCATTACCCATCATTATATTATATTTTATATATAACTGCAAAAGCAAGTAGCACAACAGAAGTTGCTCAGAGATATTTTTACTCCTTCAAGGAACTTAAGCAATGAAGAGGAAAAGAATGTTTCAGAATTGCTGGAAAAACTGGAGATGGCAAGCAGGTTCAACAGGATTTCTACAGGTACGTTAACAACAAGAAGGTAGTCAGTGAAAGTCTGGGCCCCTTATAGAATGGGGGAGGCAGCCTAGTGACAGAGGATGTGGAAAAAGCTAATTACTCAATGCTTTTTTTGCCTCGGTCTTCACAAATAAGGTCAGCTCCCAGACTGCTGCACTGGGCAGCACAGCATGGGGAGGAGGTGACCAGTCCTTTGTGGAGAAATAAGTGGTTCAGGACTATTTAGAAAAGTTGGATGAGCACAAATCCATGGGGCCAGGTACGCTGCATCCGAGGGTGCTAAAGGAGTTGGTGGATGTGATTGTAGAGCCATTGGCCATTATCTTTGAAAACTCATGGCGAATGGGAGGTCCCGGATGACTGGAAAAAGGCTAATGTAGTGCTTATCTTTAAAAAAGGAGAGAAGGAGGATCCGGGGAACTACAGGCCAGTCAGCCTCACCTCAGTCCCTGGAAAAATCATGGAGCAGGTCCTGAAGCAATCAGTTCTGAAGAACTTAGAAGAGAGGAAAGTGATCAGGAACAGTCAGCATGGATTCACCAAGGGCAAGCCATGCCTGACTAACCTAATTGCCTTCTATGATGAGAACTCCCTCTATGGATGAGGGGAAAGCAGTGGATGTGTTGTTCCTTACCTTTAGCAAAGCTAAATCCTTTGATAAAGTCTCCCACAGTATTCTTGCTGGCAAGTTAAAAAAGTATGGGCTGGATGAATGGACTAGAAGGTGGATAGAAAGCTGATATCGTGAGAGAGACATAGGTAGACTGAAAAATGTTAGCTTCATAAATAGAGCGGCCGGAGAGATAAGGGATCTTGCGTATCCAAGGTGCTGTAACATGAAGGAGAGTCAGTGGTCGGAAGCTGATTGCAGAGACTCGTGTGCCTGAACACTCATCATGTTGAGAAAAGGTACCAGTGAATATGACATGTCGAGCGAGCACTCGGAGGACGGGCGCGAATGCCTAAGAGACTGGATATAAATATGGTACATCGTGCGATGGCTCATTTTTTGTCTTAGAGAAACCGATGAGCAGTGATCTCGCGAGGATATCCTCGGGCAAATCTTACAGAGGACCAGTGAAGGTACCTCTGAGATGCCACGCGAAGACGAGCGTCTTGAGGATCAAAGTCTCCTCGATTTTGAATAGCGAGGCATTCCCAAACAAGCGAAACTCATATATGTCATTGATAGCACTTATGACGTCACGCTGACGAGTGCAAAGCTCAATCGATGCAGGCAAACAGTACATGCTATTGTGTAGATAAGGAGGAAGTTCCATGGGCGAGACTAAACCTCATCAGTACACTCCTCTAGTGAGGAAGAATACGCCACGTGTCTTGTAAGTGATCTGCAAGCGCAGAAATAGGGCAGTAGAGAAACGTTCGATTAGTTTGGCACGGGCTTGCTATTCAGAACAAGCGCTTAGACATATGACACGTCTATCACAAATTATGTAATACACGATTGAGCTGGCAAATTGGCATAGTTGCCATTAATGGAAGATAATGCTATGATACGAACTGTTTAACACTGGCAGAGGGAATGGAATCACCAAAGAAACATGACATAACTTCAAAATTCCTGTGTTGCCTTACTGTTGTGGCATAACTTTACTGTTTGAAAATAAATGTAAGCAAGAGACTCCAAGTGTCGTGACCTGGTGAAAAAGTAAGTATATGTCTGGAGGAATGGAACAGAGCCTGCATGGACAATGACCTAAATAAGTGATTGTAGAAAGCCTAGCTCACAAGTGTTCCTTGTACGCCTCATAAACTACAGGTAGATTAGAACAAGGATTTGGTCATCGATGACATTTCTGAAGTTGAGCCACTATCAAGCAGAGTTACCCAAAGAGTCGGTCCTAGGCAGGATTTTGTTATAATCTTCATAATGATCTAGAAGAATGGCGTGGATTGCACCCTCAGCAAAGTTTGCAGATGACACTAAACTGGGAGGAGTGTAGATATCGCTGGGGGTAGGGATAGGATTACAGAGGGACCTAGACAAAATTAGAGGGATTGGGCAAAAGAAATCTGCATGAGGTTCAACAAGGACAAGTGCAGAGTCCTGCACTTAGGATGGAAGAAATCCCCATGCACTGCACAGGACTAGGGACCGAATGGTTGGCAGCAGTTCTGCAGAAAAGGACCTAGGGGTTACAGTGGACAAGAAGCTGGATATGAGTCGAACAGTGTACTCATTGTGCCAAGAAGGCTAATGGCATTTGGGCTGCTGTAAGTAGGGGCATTGCCAGCAGATCAAGGGACGTGAGCATTCCCTCTATTATGTCATTGGTGAGGCCTCATCTGGAGTACTGTGTTCCAGTTTTGGGCCCCACACTACAAGAAGAGATGTAGAAAAATTGGAAAGAGTCCAGCGGAGGGCAAGAAAAATTATTAGGGGCTGGAGCACATGATTTTATGAGGAGAGGCCTGAGCGAACTAGGATTGCTGTTAGTCTGCAGAAGAGAAAATGAGGGGGGATTGATAGCTGCTTCTTCGACTACCTGAAAGGGGGTTCCAAAGAAGAGAGATGGATCTTTACATTGTTTTCAGTGAGGTAACAAGAATGAACAGAACAAGGAGTAATGAGTACTCAAAGTTGCAGTGGGGGAGAGGATTTAGAGTTGAATAAATTAAGGAAAAACTTTTTACAACTAGGAGGGTGTGAGAAGCAACTGGAATGGTTACTAGGAGAGAAGATGTGGAACATAAATGGGTTACCTAGGGAAGTGGTGGAATCTCCTTCCTTAGAGATTTTTAAGGTCAGGCTTGACAAAGACCTGGCTAGGATGATGTAGTTGGGGATTGGTTCTGCTTTGAGCAGGGGGTTGGACTAGATGACCTCCTGGGGTCCCTTCCAACCCTGATATTCTATGATTCTATGATATTCCATTAGTCATATAGGACTTTTCATATATACAAAAGAATTTAGTTAAAAGAGCATTTGAATTTTAACATAATGGTATATTCTTCAGACTACCTGAATGGATCATATTCTTACATAGTCTATTATGTATTCAGTATAGGATTGCTAATTCAAAGGGAAAAAGAGATATAAGAAAGGACTCCAATTCACCAGTTTCCACCCTCTTTGCCCTCCTACACTCACAAGAAATCTATCTTCTGGGATACGTCTACCAGATCCTAAAAGATGTTCTCTGCTCAATTCTTTAAGCATACATTCTCAATGTAGAAGTCAAGACCACGAGAGGTATTGGGAGGTCTTGCTAGGTAAGAGATAGGGGAAGGCATTTCCTTGTTTAGATTTTGTGGGATGGAAGTTCCTAAACATTTTACTACATGTTCAAAACATGAGGTCTTGGTACGTAAAAAAAAAAAAAGAAAAAGAAAAAGAAAAAAAAAATTTAGAACCACCCACTCTCACACATGGGAAGTGGTTCCCAGGATCCCTGTCAATATCCCAGGAGGAAGATACTTTACTAACCAAGTAGCTGAACCCTGTGCATAAAACCTAGATTCATCAAAGCTAAGCACACAATACAGTTTATGCCCTGATATACAACAGGATGTTTAATCAATTTTCTATTTTTAATTAATCTCAGGAAAGTGGATTCTACCAATAACTTCAGAAGCAGAAAATTCCAAAAGTGATTAACCTCCAAGAGGGGAAAATACTTCATGATTTTAAACCTAAATTTTTTTTAAAAAATCCACAGATAGGTATAGATAATAATTGTACAAGTTATATAAGAAAATAGAAAATTACCTGTTGAGCTTATTTAAAACTATTGTGGGATAAACTCTGGTTTGAGTTAAGTACTCACAGCCTTAATATAAAGCAAGTTGATCACAAAGATAGCGTATATCTGGAAATGCATTCCTGATGAAATGTATCCCAAACCTGACATGACACAAAACATGTTTCTTCCTGTTTTGCATAAGGCATCCTGCTCCCCAACATAAAAGGAAGTAGGCCAGGGTAAAAGTGGGTGTGTTATGCCCCCAAATACTATTGTTCACACACAGCGCTATGAAAAAAGTGCAGTTTTTGTGCACATCAGGCAAACGCAGTGGCCATCATTAAGTAAACATTTGTCTACAGTTGCCACAAAGCAGAATCCAAGATTACTACACTTTTCCCCTCTCCACAGAATAATCAGTATTTATAGTAACTTTGTGGTAACAACTGGCAAATAGTGACTATTTTATGGCTTCTACAGTAAGTTATTCCAAAACGGAACAGGAATAATTCAGATATAATACTTCACAGCCCTTCTCACAGCCTTTCATGAACAGCTTCCCTTGAGAATGTGGTACTATTTATCACTGGTCACACTTCACAAAACTTTTAGGTTAAAATCGTTCCCTGACAGCATTCTTGATTGTGATATACAGTGCAGCACAAAAGCCCTCAAATACAATATTTAAATTCTGCCAGTAAAAGAGCTTTGGCATTTGATGTGATTTCATCAGCCACACTTATCAATGAATATATAACATAGGGATAGAATGTATATACTTGTCATTGAGGAGATGTTTGAAGTCATTTCTGGAAACTCAGACCTGAGCAGATTAATACCTACTATGATGCTCCACAAATAATAAACATTTGACTACATAAAAGCCAAGTGATTTCTGCAAAGAATTTTGAATTTCAGATTAAACCAAGAAATGAAAGGAAAGCAATCAATGTTCACAGTATTATTTCTGGTTGATAATGTGTTTGTTAAAGCTTTCCATTTTTCAGAAAAGATTTTAAACCAAAATTTCGAAATCTACTCTGACTCTCTGCTGAATGACTATCTTTCAGCACTGAAATTAAAAGATGACAAGCTACAATTTGTTATTTATCTTTGAAACTTTTTAAAGGAAAAAATAAGTTTAGATAAAATGATAAACTATTCTATGCTTACCTGGTAAGACGTTTAGGTTGAGGTCGCTCACCAAATTTCCTGTAAACAAACAAGAAGCCAGTAATTTAAAATAAACATTCTGTGATAGATTTTTACACTTTAATATTAAAATTTGATGTAGTGCTGTATCTTATTTCCTTGATTATTCTTCTTTTCTTTTATGCTGACATAATAAAGTGTGTATTTTATATTTTTTATATATATATACACACACACAGAGATATTTAGAAACACAGTACAAGTACCAATAATTCATTCGTGACTCAGAATGTTTTAAATATATGTTCCATTTCCATTTTTTAAAGCAAACCAGCTCCTTTACAGAGTTTTTCTGTAATATTAAAGACTTTTCTTACTCAAATAAATCAGAAAAATCACGTATTCAAATTTTAACTAAAATGAAAAAAAGCCCTTCACTGTGAAAATGTTCTTAATGTACCAAAAGGCCTGGCAAATGAAATCATTCATTATTATCCAGTTAAAGGGGAAAACATAGTACAATCCCTATTAATGTCTTTGTTTACTATGCCTTCTGCAAAGTCACATTTGCCTCATTTTTCTGAAGTTTACTTAAAAGTCCAAGTTTCTTAACTACATCAAAAATCAGAGATTATCTGTTATTACCATCTACTAGAAGTGCCAGTAAGAACTGTTACTATCAACACAAAGACAACAACATTACTAATATTGTGACCATCAGCTATCTGATTCTGAGTTGGCAAATACATTGCACTATAAATACTGCACATCAGAATGACTTTTCTAAGAAACTGGGGGTTCCCCCCACCCTCAGTAACTTCTTACAGTAGGCTTGATGAAGTTTATTATATACAATGGTCTCAAAACTAAAAAAAAAAATTAAGTTCTCAGCTAAACACGTAGGTGCAGAGAGGGCGATTCAAAAACATCTAATAATCCATTAGATTGTGAGGTAATACTACCTCACCACAAACTTTAAGCTAAATCTTCCTAAAAATGTTAAAGTATGTAAGAAGATGCACACATGCAGTTGTATAGAAACATCCTCTTCAGTAATACAAAGCAAACCAAAAAGATTAAGTCAGAATTGTCAAGAAGACTTGAGAAAAGGAAGGCAAGGATATTGCTTCTCTGCCTCACAACACATCTGTTCCTATGTTCAATCTCTTAAAGAAAGTACAATCACAAGCTAAAATGAGAACAAGAAACATGAAGCACCTAGCTGAACACCCTTCTACCTAAAAATACATGATATGAGACAGGAAAGTCAACCATGCAATGAATATGCAGCCATTACTGGTAAATACACTTCAGAATGGCAATGTTCTTGGTACAGTATATCATAAACAGAAATATCTTTCCCTTTATGCTTCATTTACAATGAAAATCCATCTATAATATTGCACTACAATATTCGAGGCTCCCTACTGCAATAAGGAGCATGAGACCTAAAATTACATGACAAGAGATCCCCTAATTTATGGAGCTGATCTGTAATGAACTCTGTAGCAAAGCAAGTACAACTGATTATGCAATTATGCAATACACTTAAATGTTATTTAAGTAATTCCAGAAATGCAACACAAAGTGAAAATATATAATTAATGCACATAATTTAATTTGCATTGTAACAGAGGAATGCCATCTTGCTCAGGAGACCACTAAAAGAAAAAAAACTATAGGGGACAGGCAGCAGCATTAATTTAAGGTAATTACATCAATTTAAAAACATACCTGAAATACTAAACCAGTTCAACTTTCTGTGTAGACCAGACCTTAGTGTTTTGGAAGACATGTCTGTTTTAAACAAATCCACAACCTTGAGTGAAGGATTTTGCATTTAGCTCTGAGCAGATGACAACCATCCACTCTGAAATTCAGGTCTCTCTAAAGTGTCTCAATTTGGGCACCCCAAAATTGAAGTACCCAACATTACTTGTCATTTTTCCGAGTGTTGGCCTAAAACTTAAAAAGTGTATAAAAATTGATTTTACTTGTCATTATTTATGCTTTGTTTCTTTTTTACATTCTTCTCAGCTTGAATAATGAATGCAGATTGCTCAATTTCACTTATTTTTATGATCAGTATGTAGCTGCTTTCACTTTATTTCTTATGTGTTAGTGCAATGCTGAACTGTTTGGCCTTTGAACGTTATAAGAACTTATATGCTTCTATTTGGAATGTAAAAGAGTGCGTGTAATTTTAACAAGAATATAAGCTGCACTAACATCTATTTAGTCACTGTTCTCCTTTGGAGACTTACGACAATTTAAGGAATAAATAGGGTGAAAAAAACCTGAAGATTCACCTGCATGAGACTCTCACTGACCAGGCAGTGAACTCTCTCTAACCAATGCCATCTAACCAACGGAAGCAGAACCTGCAAGTTGAGTAAGCAATATGACTTTGTGGAGAAGTGCATTCTCTGTTGCAATGCCACCTATGTAGTGCAACTCACTAAGACCACTTGATTAGAGTCCAATGCTGGGTGAGAAAAGTGGGATTTCAAATTTTTATATTTATATCTGACCAGATCAGTTATTAAACTTTCATTTACTTATTTATACTATAGTAGCAATTGCAGACCGCAATCTAGATCAGGATCTTATTGTACAAGAGGCTGTACTATTCAAAGAAAGGAAAAGTTCCTGCCCCTAACTAATAACAATCTAAGGCCTTCTCTACACACACACACACACACCACACTTTTTTCTGAGTTAAATCAGTGCAACTCCCTTGCTGAGACTCTCTTATTTCAGTTTAAGAGTCTTATGTGGTGTTACTGTGGCTTTAAGAGAATGAATAGAATCTCCAGTGTGTGGGAGCTGACAGTGAGGGGAAGAAGCTGGATTTAGGTTAGACTGATAGATGGACCTCAGAGTATATATGCTCTGTATATACGTTAGCTATGTACCTAATAAAGACTACAGTTGAGGTGCTAACAATGAAAGATGTTAAAAAAACACCGACAGTAAAAGTTATAGAAAATTGAAAAACAAGTTTGATTGAACTAAGATGGATCAATTAAGAAATCCCACATTTCTAAAAATGTTGAGAAATGCTGGAAAACTGGAAAAGGTTTTGACAAGTATTTGATTGATTTTTGAGGACATAGGGATCTAATTATAAAGAAGATGAACAAAAGACTGCCATCTTTTTTAAAACTGCAGGTACTGAAGGAATTTCATTATATAATTCATTTGAGCTTAATGTTAGAGAATGAGCTCACTAAGTTTGTCTTAAAAAATGTAAGGAATACTATTTACTAAAAAGAAATGAAACATTCAAAAGATTTCAATTTCACTCAAGAAATCAAAAGTAAGAAGAGACTTCTGCATTATTTTTAACAGATCTAAAGATAAGTCAGAAACATAATTTCCAAGAATCTGAGTCAATGATAAGCAGTCAAATTGTGATGGGTATAACAGATATCAGTGTAAGAAAAAGACTGTTAGAAGAGCCAGATCTAAATCTGGAAAAAGCAGTGAGAATTTGCCAAACTGCTGAACTTAATCAACAATAATTTTACATTTTAGAAAGAAAACAAACTGATGTGAATATACACTTAATAAGAAAAAGTCTATGAAGGGAAACAGTGAAAATATTGAAGTTGAAAATATGAGCATATGAAAGAATGTTCTAAATATGGAAGACAACACCAAGCTAAACAACATCCAGCATACAGTCAAACCTGTCATATCCGCAAGAAACAAAATTCTTTTGCAAAAATTTGTAAATAAAAGTTGAAAAAATTAGAAATATACACTTAGTTCAAACTTCAAAAGTCTCAGAAGATGCTGAATAAGGAATACAGAGTTTATAGTACACACGAAGACAATTTGTTTCTGGGTATGCTGAAACAGAGTCATTTTGTGAAGTACAAGAAGGATTGGACAGTACACTATCTACTAATGGTACATTTACTTGCTATGTAATAGATACAGGTGCACAAGCTAATATAACTTAAGAAATTATAAAATATCTAAAAGTAAAAACTTGTATTACAGTGGTGAAAAATTCTTGTTATGGGTATTTGTGAATTACAAGTCATAGTTAAAGATAATTTAGAAAATATAAGTTTTTTGTAGTAGTTAAGTGACTAGTTATTTTTATTATAGGTTTAGAAACATGTTTAGCACTGGTAGAATTCAAACTATTCAGGATTCTGAAACACTGAAAATATAATATCAATTTACAGAGTATTCACTAACATTGGTAAATTAGATACAATGCATAAAGTAGAGTTAAATGACACAAAGAAACCAATCATACATGCAACTAGAAAAACACTCTTAGCTTTAAGAAATAGAGTACACAAGGAATTGGAAAGATTAGTTAATTTAAATATAATTAAAAGAGTGTGAGAGCCAGGTGAGTGGGTGAATTCATTAGCAATAGTAGAAAACAAAGATGGATTCTAATGGTTATGTTTAGATTCCAAAGACTTAATTTAATATGTTAAAAGGGAACATTTTAAAATATCTGCCATGGAAGAAATATTTGGACAAATATCGGGAACAAAATATTGTACTTTTCTTCTTGAGATGCTTTGAATAGATTTTGACAAATAGTACTAGAGTAAGAAAGTCAATTGCTATGCATATTTAATACATCTTTTGGATGTTACGTTTTAAAAGATCACCTTTTGAATTATGTTCACCTCCAGAGGCATTTCACAAAGCAATACAGAACATTTTTGAAAATATATATGGCATACAAGTGTACATAGATGATATAATAATATGAGGAAGAACTTTCCAAGACACACCTTATATTGGAGTGTCCACCCCAAGTAGTTCCACTGATTTAACTAAGTTTCTCAACTTATTTAAATTGGTATCATTTTCTTGTCTAGACAGGGCCTAATTAGATAAGACAAAAAGTATTAGCATCCACATTTTACAGATCGCGAACTGAAGCACAGAGAGATTAAGTGAGTTGCTCAAGGCCACATAAGTCTGTGGTAGAGCCAGGAATTGATCCCCAATATCCCGAGTCAATCCCCAAACCAGCCTCACTTTGTACACTTCCAGATGAAAGTTACAGATGTTGTTGAAACGGATGTGTGACCTTATATAGGTACTGCCTCTACTTAAAGAAACTATTTCTAAGCACATAAATCTAAAATCAAGCCTGAGAGAACAAACTATTAACTCTCTAAGGTGATATCTTTTTAAAATACAAATACTTTTTGGGGTTGTAGGCCCATGTTTGTTTACTGTAAGCCCAAATTTTGACTGCCTATACTAAATCGAGCTGCCTTTTCTACAACTGTGTTATTTCAGTCCCCTCAAGTCCATGGACAGGTGAATGTCATATCATGGCATTTTTCAAATGGAAAAGAGGATGCTACCCTCTATGTCCTGACCAATATTTCTTTTCTCACTGCAAACAGGTTCTAAAGTCCAAAGCTTTGTATGCACAAATGGTCACAGTCACAGCAATATTAATATATAATTTACTGTCTAACATCTTTTGCCTTATGCATGGAAAGCAATGTGAACAGGTATTCTTTGTATCTATCTGGTAGCAAGGACATAAGTCTCTTTTACATATGCTGCTTAGCAGACTGTCAGTGTTCAGCGAACATCATAAAGGGCTCCATGCACTCAGCAGCACAATGGACCCAAATTCTGCTGCAGGTAGAATTCTTCAGTTCCACAGCAGGTAACACATACCTGCACTGCAATATTAATTATGTTAATTTGCTGATTTTTCATAATGCATAGCTGACGTGAAGTAACATCTTCTAAGGGATCTCTAGATAAGGGCAAAAGTTCCCCCGTAAGGCTGAATGTTGAGAATCCCTACACAAACAACACTCAGCTTCTGGAGACAGTATATGATAGTTGGGTAAAGCTCCACCCCTTATGGGCCCCAGCTTCTGCCACACTTCTAAGGGGGGCCCTGTGCCACTGACACTCCAGTGGGCATTGGGATTACTAGTGAAGATGCAATAGTTATTGGTGGGTTATCCTGTGTTGTGTGCTTAGGGCCCCAAAGATTGCCTTAATCCAATTCTTAAAAACAAACAAACAAACAAAAAAAACGAGGAGTCCTTGTGGCACCTTAGAGACTAACAAATATACATGGGCATAAGCTTTCACGGGCTAAAACCCACTTCATCAGACACATACCTGCCTACGGTATTTTCCACTCCATGCATCTGATGAAGTGGGTTCTAGCCCATGAAAGCTTACACCCAAATATATTTGTTAGTCTCTAAGGTGCCACAAAGACTCCTCATTGTTTTTTGCTGATACAGACTAACACAGCTACCACTCTGAAATCTTAATCCATCTCTGCATACTTTGCACCTTGGCCAGACAGAGCTCAGATCAACAGTAGCAGTTCATCAGCTTGGCCCTTGGCTGTGACAACCTTTACTCCACAGTTTCTGCACCTCCATTGCACACTTTGCATCCTTGGTGGGACAGAGTTCTGTCTTGTTCAAGTGGCTTGTTTGCAAAATCCCTGCCTATCACATTCTCTCCCCAGGGAATACACCTTTAATGTTAGGCAAGGGTGGTCTTGACAAGGCAGGACAGCTGTTGTATCACATGCTGGCTCCTGCTTTTATGGCAGCAAGGTGGAACAATGTGCTGTTTAGGTTATTCACTGCCTCTTGTGAACACAAAAAATTCTCCATGCTGGATGTCTGACTCAGGCTGACTGTTTTGGGAAAACTTCAACCAAAATGGTTCAGCCATTTCTGAGAACAATACTAGAAATGCTCCTGTTTGCTCCTGTTAAATTCTGTCAACCCTTTCTTTTAACAGCTCTCGCACCCCAAGGTTTTGGAACAGGGACCTGAAATTTGGCAGGAGTTAACATTTGTGCCAAGGATGTGTCTCTCGCCATCCATGTGAAAAATGCCCAATTTTAGCCAAGAAGTGGGGAGAGGCAAGACACTGAGATTGGACAAGCCACCCATGCAGGGAGATTGGGACTGGGAGCCAACGCAGATGAGGAACTTGTGAGTGAGAGAGAGGAAGAAGGAAATGGGGCGTTGGGGGGTTAGACTGGGACTGGTGGGCAAGAAAACTGGGACTGGGAGTCTGGAGGGGTAAGACTAGGACTTGCTGAACAAGGACACTAAGTTTGGGATCAAAAGCCTGAAGAGTGATGACTAGGACTGGCTAGCTGAGAAGAACATGAATGGAACTAGGAGTCAGAGTGGGGAGAAGGCAGAACTGGGACACGGTCAGGTTGAAGGGGACATGACATATGGGGTAATGCTTGAGTGGAATGGGCAGAAGAGACCATGCAGACTAAAATACACTTGTCTCTAGAGCCTGGAATGGAACCCAAGATTCTTGATTCTCACCATTCCCCCTCTGCTGTCCACGACTATCTGTGAAACCTACTGGCAATGTGTACCACTCCCTTTGGACCAGTGGTACCCAAAGTTTTCCTCTCACATCCCTCTTCCCCTTTACCCGTAATGGCATGTGTCCACACACACACACTGGGCCGGGAGCTGAGTCACAGCTGGGCTGGGGGCCACAGCCTGGAGTGGAGCCAACAGCTGAGCCACAGGTGGCGGCTGAGAGTAGGAGCCAGGGGCCAAGTTGCAGCCAGGGTCAGGAGTGGAGCTAGGGACAGAGGGGGGATGGGTGGCGCTTCTTCCATGCCACCCTGTGGAGCTGGCCCGTGCCCAGCCACACCAACCGGATATTCCTCTGCATCCTCCTAGGGGGTTGTGCCCCCCAGTGTGGAGACCATTACTCTAGCCAGAGAGGACAACAACCTTCTATTGCATCAGTTACTCTTTTAGCACAAAGTGTAAAGGTCTGTGTAAGATATAAAGGTTCCAACCCTGCTCAGGAACCATGTGGGTATCAATATGGTGCCATGTGACTGAATTTCTACTTTTTCAGTCCGCATTTTGAAAAACCTAGGAAATTACACACAAGAACTATGTAAAACACATTAAGGTTGCAATGTCAAGTTCCAAAATTAGGAAATGCCAACACTAAAGTTGCCTGTGCAAAATTCTTAAATCAACAAATTATACCTGTTTTTACTATTCATTCACCTCTCCATTCATAACAAGCCTAGTTCAAAAAAGTCTGTAACACTGAATTTTGACTAAAATTCTCAAGCAGCATTTTTCTTACTTTGTCTATTTCTAATTTTTAATATTTCTTCTTCAGTTTGCATGCGCATGGAGAAATCAACATTTACTGATAAAAAACTAATTCTTTCAAGCCCACATATAATGCTAAGTATGCTGAAAAATCAGGTCCTGGGGTCTCAAGTTGGGCACCCAATATTAGTGGGATACCTCAGGCCCAATCTTTTGACAACCATGAAATATAAAAAGATTAAGTTGCACTGAGGTGCCACGTATGAATGAGTGCAGCAAAGTTTGTGTCGAAGAGAAAACAGGTCCTAAACAGATCAAGAGCAGACACTTGCACTTGATTCCTCAGCAGAAAACTGGGTGAAGAAGTGTGTAATTCAGTGACATCCTCAGACATCATGGTGATGAGCATGGTAATAAGTAGCTAGAGCAGATGGATTCTTAGCCTGACTTCTGGGTCAGGTAGTTGAAGATAACTTTTTAACCTTCTTTTCTTACCATGTATCTGCATGGCTCAGGTGAAGTAAACAAAGGGAGAAAAAAACTGCTTGATGGACAGGAAATAGCCATCATGAGTTCATGCTTGCTATACAAACATTCTTGTTATTACCACCAAGTAGCACTCCTTCAGTGCTAACATTTGTGAAAACACTAGAGTAGACAAGGCCAAAACATTTTTTACTTACATGTCATATAACCTTCTGAACAGCGTTAGATGATGGGGATAACAGTGACTGAGTTTTGCCTACACTAGTGTTGGGCAAGGAGGTTTACCAAGCCCTGCATTGTATGATATCACATTACCATATGGCACCGCTTTCAAAACTATTTTAAAGTTTTGTTTCATACTAACTAAGACCTGTCAATCTGGGCTTTTTAACTACCATTTGAGAGTCCCAGTGGAAGGAAAAAAGCAAAGAGAAGAGAAGAGATTCAGATACCAAGATGATCTGACTTTGCAACGTTATTGTAGCAATGTCAAGCGGAAACTGTAGGAGCAGAATAGCTCCCTTCAAAAGATGAGAAACAGTTTGTACGACATCAACAACTGTTTAGAGCAACCAACACAAAGGCATACGCCCCCAAGTTTAGTTATAAATGAACTAAAACCTTGAGAAAGTTATTTTAAGTAAAAATGAACAATTTTTATATTAGTTCCTGCTATCTCTCTAGTATATGGACAGCTAAAATAAAAACTGAATTTTAAAATTTAATTGTGTGTCCTGATTTCAATGGTATCAGATAAGACCTTTCATGGAATCCATAATTTACATTAATTTAAGCAGCTATTTCATTCTAAATTGTGTAGAACTAATGTAGGATATCCAACCTACTCTGCTATGAAAGTTAGCTCTGCAGTGAATAACCCCAGTATATTTACACTTTTCCTTAAATTATATTAAATGATGATTTCAGGAATTTGAAATGTTATTGTAAACATCTTATCTTCTTCAAAGTGCAACATTAATTGTCCTTAAATCAATATTTAATTTATTCATTTATACTGCTCCAGGTTTAAGGATTAAAATGAATAAAAAATTAAATGGGTATGTTGTAATTACATTTCTCTGTGAAACTTTAAAATACTACAGGAAATAAATTTTGTCACGTATGAATTCCAACAAGATTCCTAATTACAGTGGTACCACAAATTAGTAGCTTAGCTATGGCAATCTGGACATGACAAAAACGTGAACATCAATGCTTAACTGCTTTTTTCCTTCCCATTCCTGCTATTCTTTCCTGTCACAGAGCTGGAACAGTACCCCAGTGATGAGATACCATTAACAACATCTATTTTCACTTCTTTTAGCATATCCAGAATTCCTTGGACCCTCATGTGTACAAGTCCTAGTTCTCCGATACATAGATACAGTAAGACTTCTTGAGAGACTAAGACAAATTTTGAACAGAAGAATGACTCCTGTAAAGTTTCCTGGCTGATGAACAGGAGCTGAAATATACTGTCACTTTATATTTTAAATATTATAATGTATAGGAAGTCATACGGTAGAAACCACAAAACAAAATTCACACATGTAGCCTACTAAGCTAATAAGCCCCAACAAATGCCTGATAAAGGCACAGTTAAAAATGAGAAAACAGTCCATCTTACCAGAAAAAAAAAAAGAAAAAATACTAAATATAACAATGCAGAAACTCTGAAGTAAAATAGAACAAAATGTCTTGTCTTCCCTCAAAGGAGCCAGAAATATATTATAGCAAATATCTAGACCTCTTTCAAAAATATATGCTGTCGGTCAAACAAAATTAAGGGGTTTGATGCAGAAATTACTGGGTTACTAATTTCTTTGGCCTGTGTTATTAAAGAGATCAGACTGGATTATGTAAAATATTTTCTTCTGGCTGTAAAAAATCTCTGAATATCCTTGTAAAGAGAATTCAAAAGGAAAAAGCCCTGCTTCCTTCCCAGAAGTTGAGTTGGTCAAAACATGGAAATCCCTTCCCATGAAAAATTTGTTTTTTTCTAAAGAAAAAAATTGCCCTAAGCTAGTACAAAATGTCAAAAAAACAGAATTACTCACTAGAAATGTTTTTTTTTTTTTTAAATTCATTCTGGGAGACCCAAAACTATTTTTTTTTCTTTTGGCTACCTGCCTGGAAAATTCAACTGCCTTAACAAGGGTGTGGGTGTGTGCGCTCTCATCAATTTCATGTGTGGAGACAGAGCAATGGGGTCTCTGCCACACCAACTCTAAGGGACAGCTTTTGTCAATTTCACTTGCAGAATGTGAAATTGACACGAGCCTTCCAGGCAGGCAGTAATTTTAATTTTCCCCAATGGGAAAAAAACAGAAATTTTTGGCAAAATTGAAATTTTCTAAAAAATGACATTCTTGTAAGAAAAAAACATGCTGATGAAAAATGTGCAATCAGCTCTACACAGAAAGCATGAAGCAGATGTTCAAAAAGACACAGAATATGACTTGTACAATTTCTGCCCACAAAATTTTCACCCACAAAATTGAACAGCAGAAAATTTTGCAATCAAACTTCAGGCACAAATCAGGTCAAATTAGGGACAAATTAGGTTCAATCAAAAGCAAATTAGGTTCACTTCACTATAAAAGCCACTGAATAGTGAAATGAACTCGTTTTAATTGTAAAAATCTCAAACAAGTGACGCATTAAAACGTGGCTAGTATTGCAGGGATAGTCTATACTACAGAACATCTTTAGAGGGTTCAAACAACTTTTCCTGAGCTAAAGAGAGATTTTTGCAATATTTCAGACAGATGCTTAGAGACAGCATTAACCTTTATACTGAAATTGTAGCATCAGAGAATATCAGGGTTGGAAGGGACCTCAATAAGTCATCTAGTCCAACCCCCTGCTCAAAAGCAGGACCAATTCCCAGGCAGATTTTTGCCCCAGATCCCTAAATGGCCCCCTCAAGGATTTAACTCACAACCTTGGGTTTAGCAGGCCAATGCTGCAGATTTGGGGTGAGGAGAAAACTTCCCTTGAGAAAGGTTATCCTGCTGCCTAGTGCAAGGTTTCTTGCACCTTCTTCTAAAGCATTTGGCACTGGCAATTGTCAGAAATAAGATACTAGACTTAGACGATCCAATATGAAAATTCTTAAATGTGTTCATCAAGTGAAGATTCTCACACTTTTAGATGTCAATTAAGTGCATGGAATAGGGGACTGATTCTACTCTACTCAGGAGTTACAGAAGGTGAGCCCTGTGAAGTGTGTGCTCATTACTGGAGCAAGGCAGCTAAAAGAACCAGATCCTACGTGGAGGTCATAGGGATAAAGAAGGCATTGGTTTTAACTGCTAGAGGAGAGTAACGCTTGAAAGACAGAGAACCTTGAACAGGACTCTAGATTTTCATAAAAACCGGTGGAGGAGTTTTGATACTTCCTTCTTTGTTGATCCCCATAGGGTGTAAGAGAATTTCTGGCGTCTGCCAGAGCAGTAAGGATAAGCAGGAGGGCAACTTCGGAGACTTGAGAGCATGATAGAGCATTTTTTGCTCATTTCTGCAAATGGGTAGTACACTGAGGGTCCTTAAAGGGAAACTATGGAGAATGGCATTGAAATGAACTTTGGGTGACGTTCTGGTTAGTGCTTTAGCATACAACATGACTTTTAATCCTTCATTTAAAAACCAAAGTTTGCAGCTGACAGATGTGATTATTTTATAAACCATATGACACAAACATTTTAACAGTTAAATTTGAAAAAGTGAAAAAATAATAAATAACTTCAGCTTGGTTGAGGAGCAATTGGAGGGAAGTTTCCATTATTACTTTTTTAAAGGCCCTAACAAAATCAGTCTGACCACTGTACTTTCATGTGTTCTCTCTCCCCACAACTCTTTGTAAGTTACTTATGGGTTTTTTTAGATTGCAAGATCTTTGGACAGGCATCATATTTTCTTGTATGTTTGTACAGCACAATGAGGCCTTGATCCTGACTTGGACCTACCAGCGCTACCACAATATAAACAAAACGTATTTTAAAAAAGCATATATTGTGTTGCTATGTTGTTCTGAGTCCTATTCTTGTCTATTGATGACCCTCGTACCCTACATATTCATATTTGCAATGGTAAAATTCACTTTACTTATAGTATTTTTATAAATTTTGCATAAAGTATTGCTACTGGCACAAGGTTCAATTAAAAAAAATGCAGAGAATGAAATTCACAATTGCCTGGTCAGTTTTATATTTATGAAACTTGCAAGGGAAGTAATTTTTTTTCCAGCAATTAATTGGCTTGAGCAAAAGCTGCATCTGCTAGAATCTTTATTTTTTTCCAAACAGCCATATTGAGACTCTACTTCTCCTTTACATATTTTGTCTTATTTCTGGTCTCTCTCAGGTAAAATTTAATTATCACTGAGTAAGAGTGGTGCCAGTTTTTTTATAAAAATGTATAATTACTGAATATGGGAATGCAACAGATGTAAAATATATGGACAGAGTCCCATGAAATCCTGAAAATGTATTCAAATTAGTCTGGATGTAACAACATCATGTGGAATTAAAATTGGCTAATAATAAAGTACAATGATTCAAACTGAAAGGGAGTGGAGATGTTAGAGAAGGTACTATCTTTTGCCATCAGAGTTCAGCTAGTTATAAAAATATGAATACTTCTGAAAATAGGAGTATACCCATTAAATTTCTGGTGATACAAAATTGGGAGAGGTTGCAAACACTAGTGAGGATAGACAAATGGTATAATGCAAAAAAAGTTTAACCTGTAGTCAAGTTTTTCTACTTGCAATTCCACACCAAATATACCACTCAACACATATCACTGAAAATGCAAATACTAAAAACCAATTTCTGCTGAACAGGACTTTTAATTAAATCAAATTTTACATATATCCTCGAGTGAAAAACTGTCTGCAAAACTAAAATCACCTTAACTCTAACAACCCTATAGAGACATCAGCCTCAAATCTTCTCTTTTTTTTTTTTTTTTTTTTTTTACTAGAGTTCACAATTAGGACCTGATACTGCAGAAGTTTGCATAGTCAATGGTATGTAAGATGGAGACACCCTAAGTTGTTTCAAGCACTTCAAGGACTCTAAGAGGTTTGTGTATTAGTTGTTGACATCTTAAATTTGTAAATGCCAATGTACGGTGTAATGACCATAACACTGCCATCCTCTTATGTTCCCTTGATTATACTTTTCATAAAAACTTGGAAGCAATATGTAAAAACCTTAAATATGCAGTATGATCCAGGTTTCAAAAGCTTAATATCTATAGATCCACTAGTTCCGTATTTACATATGTGTATATACCAGTACTTAACACATCAGTGACTTAGGTGCTAGGGAACCATAGTGACAGGAACCAAAGACAGATACATGAATCTTAGGCATCTGAGATTTCTCTATGCTGTAATTAAATTATTAATTTGTAAAGTATATATTTGCCTATGTTGTTTAAGGCTGTGAAGATCTGCGTGACCATAAACACTGGTAAGATTGCTGTCTGCACATCACCAAAACAACTGTAATCCTCTCGTGTAGTGATGTCCTCAGAAACAAAAACAAAATCTCCTAAAAGACCACCTTATCCATTCATGATTTTTTTCCATTCTGTGGGTGCATATTCATGAATGATTTTCACTGACTTAAAGCCAGAGGGACCATTGTGATCATCAAGTCTGATCTCTTGTATAACACAATAATTTCTATTCAACTCAGTGCCACAACTGTATATTTAACCTGAGTTGTTGACTCTCAGTTTTCAATATTTGATTGTTGTCAGATGATGTTGATTGAATTAGGTATTTGATTTGTACTAGACTAGATTTTTGGTTTTCTGACAGCTGACCCAAGCGTCAAGCAGCATCAAATAACATGCAATGTGCTGTTGACTCCTTGATATGAGATCTGTATTTGAGCAGGTTGCGTTCTACAGTTTCCCAAAGCTAAAAATCTTTCACACACAAAAGCCATGAACTTCTGGCTTAAAAACAAACTGTCCCTCAACGCAGTTAAAAAAATGGAAGCAGATTATTTTTTTTAGAAGCTATCCCAGGAACTAGGGAGCCATTTGAGATTTGTTGTCACTTAGTATGCAAATAAACACAACCTATTAAGATGCCATATGCCCCAATATGCATATTTTAATTTTTTTTACTGAAATATTAAGGTGTTTCATACTTTATTATTCCAAATGTTGCATGAGGCATGGCGCAAAAGGATAGTTGACAATCAAGTGCCTTGACACTCAGTTAAATGTTCACTGGTATTACAATTTGTTCGAATTTTCTAAAATTCAGGGAATAGAAGGCACCTTCAATAGAAAAATCCTAGTTTCTAAAAAGGAAAATGTAGGTTGAATAACCAGAAAAATGTTAATATTATACTGTAGACTATCTTCCCTAAGGGATATGGTGGAAGCTACATTGCTAGTGACATCTGATACTAAACTGGACAAAATACTAGAAACATGTATTACTGTAGGGAACAATCCTGCACTGAGAAAGAGATAGACTAGATGATTTGATGGGTCTTTTCTCTCTAATTTCTATGATTCCATAAATAAATTCTTTAGAATTTTTAAGTGCACTGGCTGCTCTCATCCTCAACCTTCCCTCTTAAGTTAACTTTTACTGATTATCAGAACTTTAGAGGCTGCTGCAGCCCAAGTCAATAAAAGCTGTGAAAATTTACAACTTCTGCTTATTAGTCTGGGTAACTTCTGAGGGAAAGGAACCTTAAAATTCCTCAGCTTGCTCACATCCTAAACATTTCAGATGCCCTTTGCTGCTTCCTCTCACTTAAGTGTGACCATGAAAGTTGTCTCTGTGTCCTTTCCTCAATAAAAATGCTGCTGGAGAAGAAGCTCAGTTCTATGCAGAAATCACTGAAAATTATGCAGATCCACTGTACCACAGTAATGAACATTTTTTAAAGGGCTCATTTGTTTAAAATACTCAGCAGACTCTCTCCAAAATGAAGTTTTCTTTTTACAAAATGCCTGGTTATGCTGATAGCCTAATAAATGGTGTTGCAAAGGTACTTTGCATCTGAAGAATTGGCACTGTTCTTGGAAAAAATGATCTTGCTGCCCCCACCTCTGCCAGTACAATTATATCATAAGCACAGCCTTTAGGGTCTGGGTCTGTCAGTCAACACAAATCTAAGAGTTCATAAGGTCACTCCTCCTGCCTCAGCCTATGCAAGGTATGCGTATAAACTGATAAAATCGCTTTCAGCCACCATGACACTGCAGATATTTATTAGTTATATGCTACAAGCATTTAGAAGCTGTGATCTGGATTGGGGCCCCACTGCTCTAGTAGTCATATAAACACATTTAGAAACAGTCAAGACAAACGATAACAAATACAGACAAATGTCAAAAGGTACGTCATTAGTTAGCCTCAGCCACTTTTAAAATGAACTGTAACATCTGCACCCATGCTCATACTGCAGCTAGTTTGCTTCATCACTGCTGACCCACTCTTTGCTGCCCAAGCTACAGAAATAGATACAAGAATTAAAAAACTGCACCAACCTAATGGCATCTGAGTGACTGAAAATGAATAAAGGCATGACAACTCCTACCCCGTGCTCCAATGTCACTTCAGCTGCTCTTCCCCCTTTGAACGGCCTAACTCCAACATGATTCTTTGGGGAGTCCAGAAGTAAAAGAATAAAACAGGTCCTCCCCTCCCCAAATCAATACACAGAAAATCCCTAAACTGTCCTTCAAAACTTCCTTAAAAACCCACCTGTTCCATGATGAATTCCATTGACCATGCACCATTATATATTTGTATGGCATGGTCCTGTACTATACCAGACTACATTCACAGACGGCAACTCCTCAAAACAGAGAACGTACTACTTGTTCGAAACAAGTCTCCTATTGTACAGCACTACACACACTTTTGGCACTATACCAAATAAAGCTCACATAAATACAAGAGCCGAGCACTGGTTCACTTAGTCACGCCCTCTCACTGGAAATCACTTGTTCAATTAGAAACTCTCTCTCCTCCTTTTCTTACCCTCTTTCATCCTCCCACAGTTCTTTCATCGCTGTCTGCTCTCTTTTCCAATCCTCACAGCAAGAAAAAATAGGCAGCCACAATTGCAATGCTGCATCGTTGGTCTGTTTTAATAAGTAGGTTAACTTTTAAACAGTTTACAAGAGTAACAAGCTCACTTATACAAAATATCATTTTGCATTTGGAAGAAAAACTCAGCTAGTAAGTTATCACAACTTCGCTACCTAATTCCAAGGAACACAAGCTACAGTCCAACCTAAAGCGGTTAGCATTTTAATCCAACTAAAACTCATGCAATTCTGCCACAAGGATAAATAAATAAACCAAGAAAGCCAGTATGATAACTTGTCTAAGGACAACAATGTGCCTGACCATAAATCTGACGATATTTTTCATGTATTCAAATAGTATGTAGTTATCTGCTGTTATAGACTGCACTATTCCAGTTATCTCAAATCTATGAAAGGTTAATATAAAGTTAATATAAATACAGAAAACCAAAATTTAACATGTTTATTCTAACACATTATAAAAGGAGTAATTTTTAAAGATATCTTTTATCAGAAGAGCTACTGCATTTTGTATTAACCCCTCATGAATTAATAAGGTTGACTGAAAAGCTCAGTGCAAACTGCAGACTTTCAGACACTTACCTCAGCAACTGAAAGAGATATCAGCTTGAAAAAAATCGGCATGCCAAGAGAATCTCAGTCCCTAAAACACAATATAATTTGGCTCAGCTATTATGATTACACTGGGAATGTTCAATGTAAGGCTCTAGTCTGAAATATCTTTATCTACCAAAAAAGGGACGAAACTGAGATAGCAAGAGGTAAAATATATACAAGTAGTTCAGAAAATTAGCCATTGAAATGATCAGTGAATTTAACAGGTGGTCACACTCTGGAGTGATATCATAGTGTTACGTATTTAATGCATCTCATGACTGCTACCTAATTTCCTCAACTTACAAGTTGATGTTTTTTCTAACTGCCAGCCCTGTAAACTTCCTCTGGGACCTCAAAGTCAAGTTCTGTTCTCTCTTGAGACCTGGTCCACATTTAAAAGTTAGGTTGACATTGTTACAGTACTCAGGAGTGTGAAAAATTTACACTCCTGAACGCTGTAGCTATGCTGACCTAATCGCCAGTGTAGAGGCAGACAGATCAATGGCAGAATGCTTCCATTAACCTAGCTATTTGGAGAGGTCGAAAACTCCATTCCATCACTGTAAGAACAGTCTACACTACAGCACCTAAGTGGAATAGCTACAGTGGCATAGCAGTACTACTGTAGCACCTATAATGTAGACATGATCTGATCCACATATCACAATCAGTAAGAGATTTTGCAACTGAATTTAGTTATTTCTCAGAAAATAATCCTGCTCACTCTCCCAAAGCTGTACTAGCTCTACAGTGCTAGCCAGAGTAAAAACTTATTTTTCAGCTGATGAAACAGTGAATATAAAGAAGCAGAGAGACTGAGTCAGAAGGACCATTTTTTACAGTTGTTTTCTGACCAAAAATGCATAGTGGAGTTCAAACTATAGCAGCAATTTCTAAATTGCAGTAGGACTTAATTTAAATTAAACAAACCTTCTCAATACATTATGTGTTTGCTTCTGTGTTAGACTACTTAAACGTCATAAACTGAAAGAAGTTAGAAATGAAAGAAAGCTACTATTAGGCTATTTAGGCAACTTTTCTGCCAGCATGGGATTGGTTGTTCTCTACAGTATAACATGAGGTTTTGTTCTATCTTGTTTTCAATGTCCGAACCGTTCCTGTTCTTAACTATACCTTCCATCCCTGAAGTGGAAGATAGTAATGGACTTTAATCTTATACTCACATGGAAGGTGTCTCATACGAATCACATAAAATCCTGAGCCATAATGAATTTCTTTTAACTGCCATCATTCCACGCAATGCCAGTACTACACACTATAAAGAGAAACTATGAGTGACCCAACAAGGAAGTGGTAAAGGACTAAACTGAGCTTGCAATAGTGTCATTACTAAGGAGGAAGGCTCTTGCAAGACTAAACCAATCCTGCTAACTTTAAAAGGAAATAATATTTTTTTCTTGAGCATTTCTGACCCTCTTAAACAATCTTTTAGGCTCTGGATCAGGAGGCTCACAATCCACTTCTGAGAGACTTCTACCCACTGCTCAACTAAGTAGGAAAGAGTGATCATTCTTTTGTACTCTTATGCTTACCTATGCCCCACAACAGGGAATTTCATCACCACTACTGCAACCACTACTTCCCTACCAACGGATCAGTTACAGCAAACAAAATAAAATACAGTTATTGCTACAATTTCAAAGAGAAGACAGAGAATCCTAGCAACATCTCAAAAGAGAGACTTAATATTTGAAGGAAACAAAAAATTTGTTCAGTATTTCCACACACTCTCTCACAACATAGGTGGAGAAGGTGAGGGAGATCTTTCCAAGAAGAAATGATTGTAGCTACAAGTCTGCCATAAATCTTAGATTGGTGTTGCAAAAAAACGATCAATTGTTAAGTAAGGCCATTTCTATGGGTGCTTCAGCAGCACAGCTATAGCGCTACAGCTATGTCGCTGTAGCACTGTAATGCAGATACTTGCTATAGCGATGGAAGGGGGGTTTCCACAGATTTAGGTAATCCACCTCCCCATGAGGTGGTAACTAGGTCAACAGAAGAACACATCAGGAGTTAGGTCAGCTGAACACGTGAATTTTTCACATCTGAGTGCTGTAGTTATGGTCTCCCTAACAGTAAGCGTAGACCCAGGCCTAAGATTAAAAAGGACAATGAATCTGCAGCTTTTAAGCAAGTGTCTTGTAGGAGTAAAATCTGGATAATACAGCTTTATTCTGCTAGAAGTTAGGAGTACTTTAGCTGTATTGTTTCAGTGTGTTGGTGACTTGCCTGACTAGACTCTGTTTTGCTGCTTTCCTCCCAACTTTGAACAGACATTTAAAATACATGGTGATTACAAAACACAACCCTATCTGGCAGTGAAATGTGTTAACCCTTGAGATATTTACACATAGTGTAATAATGTTATATTGTTTGAGTATAACTTGGAGCTAAAGTATCACTTGTGTATCTTGCATTTATATTGAAATACTAAAACAAACGAACAAACAAACAAAGTTCTGCACTTTAAAGAAGGCAGAACTAGTCTACTAAAGACAACCACAAAAAGGGGCAGCGACATCCCAGGTATAATATCTAGAAAACTTGAGAATATGTGAAAATATGATTACATAACTGATTACTCTTGCAAGTATAGTGAAGTCTTAAATTCTCTCTGTGATGGAGGTACAATTAAACGATCAAGGTGGAAATACAACTCTATTTTTTACAGTACCTTCCTGAGAAAGTTCCTCCCCACCCCCTTGCAAGAGCCAGTACTGCAAACTCAAACTGAAATTTCAGAGACAAGCTGTGTTCCTTCTGGCTCATCCATCATTAAGTCTAACAGAGATCTTGCAGCTGGAATTCAATTAACAATTCTGTTTATGATGCATGAGCCAAAGCAGAATCTAGATCATTCTCCTACAGGTGTGGGAAATAGTTTCAAATATTTTTCTCACCAACGTAAGATAGACAGAGAGACTGACTACACTGAGAGAATACAACTGTTGAGTATGAAGGTATCATTTTCATACGCTGTCACTCTTCTGACTGTAACCATATGTGAAAGGACACCAAACCCTTTGCAAGTGAAAGCAAGAGGGACATGACATTCTTTCTACTTAGAATTCTTCAAAAGTAGAACCATTTAATAAAATAATTAACTTCAACTTAGTAGTCAATCAATAACTCTGCTTTTTCCAAACCCAAATAGCTAGGTCCAAAACACCTCTTTAAAAATAAAAATAAAAAATTGAACAGGTTACTCTATTTACATATAATTTTATCAAGTTTCAGTGGAAGGACCAATAAGACTGTGTTGGGGAGAGATATTATGACCATTTTAGAATCATTGCTCTAAGTAACTTTTGGAATCCTCTTACTCTCCCCTACCATGCTGTAGGTAAGGACATAAAACAGAAAAAACACTTCCCCAGCAGAAATAAAAATCTTATTACCATTGATAACCAACATGTGGGGAGTGGGTTTACTCAGAAAATTATGCTGAAGAAAGACTTCAGCTTTATCTCAATCTTTTCTACTTTCCTGACAAATTGACACAAGAAAAAACCTGACACTCCAATATCAACCTGTCTGGTACTATGCGGGTGCTTGAAAGGCAAGCCCTTGAAACCATGTAGTAAAATAATCAGACACCAGTGAGGAAAGCTCTATTACAAAAGAAAGCTTCTGTGTACTACATGAGGCTGTCTACGTAACCAACAATAGAGGGGAAGAGGACATTCCAAAAAATTGTTTTCTTTCTGTTCTGTTTGTAATCCCTCTACTCCCTACCCCACCACACTATTTTTGGACCAGACAGTCATAGTCTTCATTTTGTGTTTGAGAACCTTTTTGAAGCAAGTGGATGTACGATGTTTATATCTCCCTCTCCCTTTTATTTCCTGTTTCCCCCTTCAAGGGCATCACATTAATCTTCCCTTCCACCAAGGAATGGTTGCAGCTACCTCTACTACTTATTAAATTAATGCAGTAAGAAAGGATCGCTAGAGCGATAAAAGATGTTCCATGGGAGAGAGCGCTCCACCTGTTGGTCCTGAATTCAGAAAATGAGAAATTATAACCATCAACAGTACTTAGGCAGAGGATGAAAATCAAGCCATAATAAACTTGTTGGTAGTTATTCAATGGGGCCATTTCCTAACTTCCCTAAAAACATTTTCTTCTTCACTAGACAAAAGCAGTGTGAGGAAATGTGTGAACGCACAGGTTTTGCCAGTCTATTTTCTGTGTATTTTAATGAAATCATATTTAGTAACAGTAAATTTTACAAAATTATATGGTTTCTTAGATTTCAAAGTGATCAATTACATCACCCAAGACGTATGAGGTTACAGAACGTTCAACTGAGTGTCATGGTCTAGAATTAATCTTAAATAAGCAGTACTATGAGACAATATACCCAACAACACACCATCCCATGAATATACAAACATCAGCAATGCATACACATTGGAAAAAAGATAATGTTGAAAATTGAGAAGAGTTACCAACTTTTTCCTGTGTATTATGGCAGCCAAGTAATTTTTATGTTTTAAAATCTCATAATTTTATAAACAATTTTAAATGGCTTAAAAGTTTCATTATTTTGTTAAATTCATCTCCAGGCAAAACTAAGCCACTCCTTTCTACTCTGGCTATTTCCTAAGTGAAATCAATTCACAGAATTGAGTCTGCCCTCTGCAGAAAAGGGTTAGCAACAACTGACATATAATTTGTTATCAATTATTTTTGTGGAGAAAATCAGACATTTACATTTTCTAAAAAGCAAAAAGATTTTTAAAGTTGAATATCTGATGCTAGATGTTTTATTAACCAGTTATTAAGGCCTCCTAGTATTTATGATTATATAATTAATTACTTTTTTAAATACACAAACCACTTGTGACCATCCATAGAATAAAGCACCACACCTAATATACTATTATGGTTAACTCGGTCAATGATGTAGGAATAAGAAGATTACCCGCACATTTCTGAAATATGCTTTTTTATTCATTTCATAGTATTTCTATAATATATCACATGACTCAGGTACACTGACATCTCAATCATACTTCAGCCAGTATCTCATGTTCTGTTCTTTTTGCTCCATTCGAATTGTAGCATCTCATACAAAATCTCAGGATAAAATAGGGGTGCGTAAAACAGCACATTTATAAATATCTCAGCTATGTATCTTGTTGTGTTTTTTAATGTCTTCTTTCTCTAAGTATATTCATCAAAACGTAATGTTTTCTTTAAAAAAATCTTATTACTTTTAAAAAGACATTAAAAGAAAAATCTAATTATTTCATCAACGGAGGAGAAACATGTTTTCTATGGGGGATTTTCACTTGAAGGTGCTCTCCAATGAACAAATGCAAAGTCATCATTGTACAAAATATATTTTTCAAAACACAAGTAATTGTTGTTCAAATGTATTCCACTAATGTCAGGAGCCTTGTTTCTCAGGTTTATCACATTTAAACACCACCTATAGGCAAATTACAGTTAAAACTTCTCCATGCACCACAGTGAAGTTACTGCATATTACAAAGCAAACTTGAAAACAAAAATGCTTTCAATTAGAATTTTTCTTGGCTAGAATTTTTGAGCCCCCTTTGTTATCACTACAAAACTAGTGTTTTAAATGAAAATTCTACCTCACAGAGCTTAACTACTTTTGCTTAAGCATAATGGTCATAATTCTGTGTTTATTACAATTCTGTGATCCCATGGCAATCATAATATCACAAACCTAGCATTATAATTGTACTGCAAGACAAAATTAGGAGCACATAAGTAGTGTTGTAAGGACACCAATTCCTCAGCTCCGCACCAAACCTCTTTTAAAAAGTCTCATCTTGTAAAGAATATTCTCACGCAGAAAGCAAGGTGAATTTGTAAGAACTGTTATGAAATGCCAAAGAACTGTGCAGGCCTTTTGTCAGCTGCCCCACCACCACAATGAGGACCTAGTCTGGTACGATCTTTGAAACAGTTGGAGATTGCTGAACATACAGGATCAGAGGAAGCTATGGTACATGGCTGATACAAGGATTCACTGGGGAAAAAATCTGGAATTTCCACTTCCCACATGATGATAGAGAGGTTGATGGTCTCTCCAAGAAAGAGCAATGAAGAAGACAACTTCAATAGATGCACTGAACTGGAACCAACACAGCTTACCAGTTGCGAGACCTTAGATCGTCCATGAAACAAAGTGTGGAGTTGCCGCAAAGATTCCTCAATAGCTAAGATAGATGGACAGAAATAGTGGGGATTTGTGTTTATCTGAGAAATGAAAGTTCAGATATTAGGATTCCCAGTGTCTTCCTTCAGGGTGTCAATCTTTCATTGGAAATATGGATAATGTGATGTGTGTTATTGTAACTCACACACCTGAGTGCGTTGTTCTGACTCATCTAGTGGCACCGAGACCACTTAGAGAAAGAGATAAAATGAGTCTGCTCTAAAGCCTTGGCTAATAGACAGTTTGCTTTTAGCTCACGCAGTAGAGGCTCATGCACTAAGCTTCAGAGGTCCCAGGTTTGATCTCGTCCACCGACAACCGGGGTCTGTCAGCGTTACACTATGATAATGGCATGAAGAAGGGCCATGGTTACACCAAGAAAAGACTGTCTTATCTAAACCACCAGGGAAATCCTCTGTAGTCAACAAGTAATGCTGACAAATTACTCTCTAGATTGATGATGAAAAAGAATTCAGAAAGTCCATTTTGAACTGTTTTAATTAGACTCATAGACTTTAAGGTCAGAAGGGATCACTGTGATCTAGTCTGACCTCCTGCATATTGCCAGTCACAGAACCTCATCCACTCCTGAAACAGACTCCAAACCTCTGGCAGAGTTACTGAAGTCCTCAAATCATGATTTAAGGACTTCGAGTTACAAAGAATTCACCATTTACACTAGTTTAAATGTGCAAGCGATTCGTGTCCCATGCTACACAGGAAGGCGAAAACCCCCCAGGATTTCTCCCAATCTGTCCCTGGGGAAAATTCCTTCCTGACCCCCAATATGGCGATCAAATAAAAGTATTTCTTCACACAGCACATAGTCAACCTGTGGAACTCTTTGCCAGAATATGTTGTAAAGGCCAAGACCATAACAGGGTTCAAAAAAAGAACTAAATTCATGGACAATAGGTCCATCAATGGCTATTAATCAGGATGGACAGGGATGGTGTCCCTAGCCTCTGTTTGCCAGAAGCTGGGAATGAGAGACAGGGGATGGATCACTTGATAATCACCTGTTTTGTTCATTCCTTCTGGGGCACCTGGCACTGGCCACTGTTGGAAGACAGGATACTGGGCTACATGGACCTTTGGTCTGACCCAGTAGGGCCATTCTTATGATCAGTTATACCCCGAGCATGTGGGCAAGACCCACCAGACAGATACCTGGGAAAGATTTTCTGTAGTAACTCAGAGACCCCCCCATCTAGTGTCCTGTCTCCAGCAGCTGGGGATTTATGCTACTGGCAGTCGCCAATGGACCACATGCCAATATAGGCAATCTCATCATATCATCCCTTCCATAAACTTATCAAGCTCAGCCAATTAGTTTTTTAACCCCCACTGCTCCCCTTGGAAGGCTGTTCCAGAACTTCAGTCCTCTCATGGTTAGAGATCTTTGCCTAATTTCACTGGCCTACACTTATTGATGGTCAGTTTATAGTCACTTGTTCTTGTGTCTACACTGGTGCTGAATTTAAATATCTTCTCTCTCTCATATTTATCCCTCTGATTTTCTTTTTTTAGGTGAATGATGGTAATTTTAAACCCTTTTTGTAAGAAAACAAGGCTATGTAGTTGGATATAACATCAAGGCTCCATCTTACACAGCTTTTCAGTTTTCCGTGATGCACATGGTATCCCTCTCATAATACGAACATATGCTACTCACCCAAGCCTAACTAAGGGCAAATCCTTGTCCAACTTTATGGTTATAAATAGAGGGTTTCCAGAATTCTAATAAGTTATTAAGTACATATCACAACTTAATTCTAAAATTACACACAATTCTAGAGTCCCTGCCTGAAATGGACTGATACAAATTGAAGAAAAAAATTATGGGACGAATACGAACTTTATCTTAAAGTTTCTTAGAGCAGGGACCAACTGCCTACTAGTCTGGAGAATGTCTAATAGAAAACTGGCAATTTAATGATACACAAGGAAATATTTTGTGTGTGTGAGACAGATTTAATTTTTGTCTTCCCCTAGTGATTTTCAGGATGCTGTTATTAATTTATAGGTACTATTTTTTGAGTAGATGATGTCACTGTGTGGGGGTGTAGAAAGAGCTGCAAGACTGTGATGGGGGAAGTGAGGGGTGGGGGACAGGTTCAGAAGCTTGAGGTACTTTTCACTTCTGTTTTGTACTTTTTCATGTACACAGGAAATTCCCTCTGTGGGCGGGAAGACTAACTTCCTAATGCAAATATAAGAATAAGAATTTAAATAAAAGAGAGTTAAAAATTTTCCAGGTTTCCACACTTGGCCGTCTGCAAGGACACTAACAGAATGCCAAGTCTGTAGTACCTATGATGATGAAGCACCAGCCTTAATTGCCTCTAGTAACCAAAAAGGAAAACAATGGAGCTACACTGACTTTGGCTTTGTTTTTCAAACTGGAACGATGTAAAAATTACAGTAGCAATGAAGAGTGCTGTACACCACTGAAAACAACAGCAGCTAAATGCTTCAAATTTGTGCAACAGGGTGAGCTGGCCCTTTAAGGCAGGCTATAGGACCAGCTCTCCCTGTTCCAACTTTCACCCTCAGAAACTAGGAGTTTCCAGACAGACACCAGGAATTATTGGCTGGGCAGCCCTGCATGTTGAGAATGTAGATAGGAACCACTAAAAGGTCCTCTTATGGATCAGTACCTGGTTAAAAGAAAAGGAAACAAAGGATTAAAAATAAATGGTCAGTTTTCACAACAGAGAGAGGTAAATAGTGGGGTCCCCCAAGGAGCTGTATTAGAACCAGTGCTATTCAACATTAATGTAAAGGGAGTGAAGAGGCATAATTTGCATATAAAATTATTTATTTCAGATAGTTAAGTCCAAAGCTGACTGAGAAGAGTTACAAAGGGATCTTTACATGGGTGACAAAATGACAGATGAAATTCAGTGCTGGTAAGTGCAGAGTAAGGCACATTGGAAAGAATAATCCCACCTATACATTCAAAATGATGACATCTAAATTAGCTGTTACCAGTCAAGAAATATCTTGGTGTCATCATGGATAGTTCTCTGAAAACATCCATTCAATGTGCAATGACAGAATGTTGGAAACCATTAGAAAAGGAATAGATAAGATAGAAAATAACAGTGCCATTGTATAATTCCATGGTACAAGCACATCTTGAATACTGCTTTAAGTTCTGGTCACCCCACCTCAAAAAAGATATATTAAAATTGAAAAAGGCACAGAGAAGGGCAATGAAAATAACAAGGAGATAGAACAGCTTCCATACGAGAAGAGATTTAAACAACTGGGACTGTTCAGCTTACAAAAAAGAGACTACTAAGGGAGAGGTATGATAGAGCTCTATATAATCATGAATGATATGGACAATGTAGGAAGGAAATGTTATTTACCCCTTCACATAACATGTGATTTACCCCTTCACATAACAATGACTAGAGGTCATTGCTAAAATTAATAGGTACCAGGTTTAAAACCAACAAAAAGAAGTACTTCACACAATGCATAGTCAACCTGTGGAACTTGTTGCCAGATGACTGTGTGAAAGTCAAAAATATAACTGGGTTCAAAAAAGAATTAGATAAGTTAATGGAACATAGGTCCATAAATAACTATTAGCCTAGATGGTCAGGGTTGCAAACCCATGCTCCATGTGTCACTAAACTTCCAACTGCCAGAAGCTAGGCCTGGATGACAGAGGATGGACCATCTGAAATTGCCCTCGTCTATTCATTCCCTCTGAAGCTTCTGGCACTGGTCACTGTCAGAGATAAGACACTGGTCTAGATGGACTACTGGTCTGACCCAGTATGGCCGTCCTTGGAAAACAGGAGACTAAGGGGGGATGTGATAGAGGTATATAAAATCATGAGTGATGCGGAAAAAGGAATAAGGAAAAGTTATTTACTTGTTCCCATAATATAAGAACTAGGGGCCACCAAATGAAACTAATGGGCAGCAGGTTTAAAACAAATAAAAGGAAGTTCTTCTTCACACAGTGCACAGTCAACCTGTGGAACTCCTTGCCTGAGGAGGCTGTGAAGGCTAGGACTATAACAGGGTTTAAAAGAGAACTGGATAAATTTATGGAGGTAAAGTCCATTAATGGCTATTAGCCAGGATGGGTAAGGAATGGTGTCCCTAGCCTCTGTTTGTCAGAGGGTGGTGATGGACAGCAGGAAAGAGATCACTTGATCATTACCTGTTAGGTTCACTTCCTCTGGGGCACCTGGCATTGGCCACTGTCAGTAGACAGGATACTAGGCTGGATGGACCTTTGGTCTGACCCAGTACAGCCATTCTTATATTTTATGTTCCTCGTGTTCTTTGGAGACACCTGAGGGAAGAGGTTCTCCTGTGAAGAAAACACAGAAGGTCTGGGAATCTAGTCTAGGAGGCAGGTGGACAAAAGAGTAAGGAACCCAAGAGAGAAGAAAATTCTATGGATTCTGTTACAAACCTTGGGGATCGAAGGGGTGGGTGGGGGGAGGAGAGGAAGGTAGGGGAACTGGAGAGGACAGAAGTGATTTTAAGCTAAATAGCCAAAAGCAGTCAAGTCCCAGCAGCAAAGCTGTGACTAACAGAGTAAAGAAAAAGGGTATGGACAAAGGGAACATAAAGAACTGGTGACATAAACTTAGCGATAGCTTTCTTTTCCAGGGCCCAGGGTCTGGGCTTCCAATACCAGATGTGGATAAGATTGCTCAGACCCTTGAAAAACCGTTATGACCCAAAAAGGACAAAGACTGGCTTCTTTATGGAGCTATTGTTTGTTTCGGATTTTTGTATACCACAGAAGATGAATTTTCATAATTTAAATCAAAGGTCTAAATTAACAGCATGACCACAAAGGGTAAACAGAGGCAGCTGGGCATCAGATTCCAAAGAAGTAACACTATTGTTTCACATACTTATAGGAATATCTTCCCGGAGTGAACTTTTAGAAATAAGTGTCATACATTTGTCATACAATAATGGAAGTGGATTCTATCAGAAAGAGAAGATATCATATCAAAGCACTGTCAACAGATTAATTCTTCCATACTGTAGCTAGAATAGCTCATGTTCAGAAAGTTAATGTAACAAGAATGCAATATACTTTTCATATTGTAGCTGGAATAACACGTTCAAAAATTTAATGTAACAAAAGAACCATTATGGTTTTACGTAGCAGGTTTTCAATGCTGTCCTAACCACAAATACAGTCACAAGAAAACTCCTTCTGCATAATATATGATTTTAAAATTTAAGTCAGGTATTTTATTTTAGGCACTAATTAGCTGTAAATTTCAGCATTTAGAAATGCTGTTTTTTTTATTTTCGGCAGGTCCAAACACTATCTTAATCCTCCCTCCCCCAGAAAAGCTCCATTCCCTTGTAAAGGTGCCACTATAATAAAAGTTTAAGAAGATGTCTTGCTGTTTTTTTTTTTTTTTTTTTTTTTACAGTCTTTATTCTAACAGGGTCTCTATAAAACCACAAGCATTTACTGTGAATGCTTGCGCAACAGAAGACTTACAACAGCTATCCAACTGTGTCCTAACCTAGTAGTTAGTATCCTGCGGGTAGAAAATTTAGTGAAAATATATTTTAAAAAATGGTTTATGGTACCAGTCAGTCACACTACACTTATTTATATACTGTAAAGAATTCTATCTTACATACATTTTAAAAAGTGAAAATAAGTTCTTCCTAGCTGGTTAACAAACTCAATGGACTAAAAACAAACAAGGTATCAGGACGGGAGTGTTTCAAAGGCACAAATGACAGTTAAGGACTCACCTCATTAAAAGTCATTGAGAATCAGGTGCCTAATGGTTTCATTTGTGCCTAGGAAATACTCTCGTTACGTTTATAAGAACGATTCCTAGCAGGTATCAGAAATACCTCTCTTCTGCTCATTCACAAGTTCAATTTCAGTTGTCTCTCTTGGGGCAGCAGGAGTAAGAGAAGGCAGCCATAGCTTCCCACACACTTCTAAAACTACGAAAGAACAGTAAAATTTGAGGGCAGAGAGAAAGCCAAAAGAAACTAATAAAGAAAAATTCCCCTATAGTGAAGCTCTTACTCTCTGTTCCTCTCCAGCCCATTTCCCTTCCCTCAACTAGCTGCACCCTGAATTTTAGCTCTCTTTCGTTCTCTTCTCTTTATTTCAGTCTCATCCTCTTTTTTTCTTCCCCAAAGGGTATTTGGAATCTCCCATCACTTGAATCTGACTTACTCTAAACAAGAATGGCTTAAAAGTCAAAGATTGGGGGGCAGGAGGGAGGCGAAGAGAGAGAATCAAACTTTCTATTAAAATTTGATTTAAATGGGAAAAAAAAAATCTATCTTTGATTTTATTTAAATAACAAGCTTTTCTTTTTAAAATGAAACCTGTATACAATGAAATCTGAATTGAATACAAAAAATGTTATTGGCCTAACCTTATAATAACCTCTTAAAACAGTGGTTCTCAACCAGGGGTACGCATACCTCTGGGGTACACAGAGGTCTTCCAGGTGATACATCAACTCATCCAGATATTTGCCTAGTTTTACAACAGTCTACATGAAAAGCACTAGCGAAGTCAGTACAAACTAAAAGTTCATACAATTACTTCTTTATATTGCTTTATATACTATATCAGTGTTTCTCGACTGGGGGGGGGAGTCATGATTTGTTTTATAATTATATCATAAAAATGAGAAAGTAAACAATTTTTCAGTAACAGTGTGCTGTGACACTTTTGTATTTTTATATCTGATTCTGTAAGCTACTACTTTTTAAGTGTGGTGAAACTTGGGGGTATGCAAGACAAATCAGCCTCTGAAACGGGTACACTAGTCTGGAAAGGTTGAGAACCACTGTCTTAAAACACTTAAATAAAAAATAAATATGCTGAATCCATGAGTCTCTATATATAAAAACTCATTTTTTGATAAAGAAACAATTGGGGGGGGAACATCTAACTTTTGAGGTCAACCTTTATAAATATGGCACAGTAGGTCATGTATTGTATTGAAAGCTTGATATTGTGGGGGATCCAGGGGTTCTGCTACTGAGTGCAAGAAACTGGCAAAATCACCACAAACGTTGGGACAAGGCCCCTGACTCCAGGAGACACCATTATTTATCTCATCAGGATCACTCATTATGCCCACCTGAGGGGTATTTTACTCCTGTTTTACAGCTTCTCAGTACCTGAGCTCCAATTGGCTCAGTTCTCAAATCATGCCTATTTATGACTCCACCCAACATATGTACTCTGTGGCTAAAGGAAAACACTTATCTGCCCAGTAACTACCAGCCTGTTTCTGGATGGTCCTGGGTACTTCAAGTAAATGGTCTTGCTCTATTTTCCTTGCATGTGTGCATAGAGATACAAAACACAGAGAAATCAATTAATTTCTCCACCTCCTCCTGTCTCCAAAAAAATAAAATACCACCTCTACTCCGACATAACGCTGTCCTCGGGAGCCAAAAAAATCTTACCACATTATAGATGAAACCACATTATATCAAACTTGCTTTGATCCACCGGAGTGCGCAGCTCCAGCCCCACCCCCTGGAGCGCTGCTTTACCGTGTTATATCCGAATTCGTGTTATATTGGGTCACGTTATATCGGTGTTGAAGTGTATTACAGTGCAAAAGGCATAGGGGTTACACAAGCAGAAGTCTTCGACCGTTAGGTTTTGTTTTTCTGGGGGTAGGGGTGGGAGTAGGGTGCGGCAAAGAAGTTATGTTACAAGGGAGAAGGAGCAGAGTGTGCAACCAGAAAGAAGCAACTCTGATGTAAAAACAAGACACTTGGAAGACGGGACAACATTCTTCAGAGAGCAGTCTCTACAGTTGATTTTAACTCCTGGGAACTGAAGAAAAAAAATCCTACCATGGCTGCAGGTTACAAAACAGACCCTCTTTGGGAGTATTTTCAATAAATTTCTGTACCTCAGGTAAAATGGAACACATACCAATGTAAACAGGGCAACAAAGTTGCAAAACCCGGTTGTCAAAATGAAACATTACGAAAAATGTTCCTCAGAAGTCAATGCCTAGGAAGATGTGGCTGTGGACATATGCCTGAACAATCTGGATCAACTGGTTAGTAAACTTTTTTTGCACCATTCTTAGGGACTGCCTAACATGTGAATTACTTATGAATTTAAAAATGTTTGTGTTTATAATATAATTGGTATGTCAGTTTGTTGGAGGAGTATTTATCAATTACGTTTTTACTGTTACTGCTGGATTTCTGAAATGATTTTTTTATTGCCCAATACAATCAAAGAGACTAGGTGACAATTTCCTGTTTAAAAAGTAAAATTTTATTAGGCATTATTAATTTTAACTTTTTCCCCCAAAAAATGTTTGGTATGTTGCTAGAGATCATGATTTAAACTGATTTAGATAACTGTATGATTTATTATTTTCCGTATGAAACTGGCTTTAGAAAATAAGAATGGCCACACTGGGTCAGAGAAAAGGTCTATCTAGACTAGTATCCTGTCTTCCGACAGTGGCCAATGCCAGGTACCCCAGAGGGAATGAACAGAATACGTAGTCCACAAGTGATCCATTCCCTGTAGCTCATTCCCAGCCTTTGGCAAACAGGAGAGGGACACCATGCTTGCCCATTCTGGCTAATATCCATTTATAGACCTATCCTCCACTAACTTATCTAATTCTTTTCTGAACCCTGTTACAGTCTTGGCCTTCACAATATCTTCTGGCAAAGAGTTCCACAGGTCGACTGTGCATTGTGTGAAGAAATATTTCCTTTTGTTTCTTTTAAGCCTACTGCCTATTAATTTCCTTTGCTGACCCCTAGTTTTTGTGTTATGAGGCGTAAATAACACTTCCTTATTTACTTTCTCCATACCATTCATGATTTTATAGACCTCTATCATATTCCCCTTTAGTCATCTCTTTTTCAAGCTGAAAAATCCCATTTATAATTATGGAAGCTGTTCCATACCTCTAATCATTTTTGTTGCCCTTTTCTGAACCAATTCCAACATATACCTCTACCCCAATATAGTGCAGGTTCGCATACAAAGCGTTAAAGCTCTGACACGCTGCTCGCTCGAGGGAAGGGGCTTAGAAGAAGGGATCCCCGCCCCACATTCACCAGCAGCCCGGCCCCAGCCCACTCCACTCCACTCCACCAGCTCCCAGCCGCAGCACTCCGCTTCCTGCCGCAGGTGATTATGAGGGGCGTCCTTTCCCCAACCTCCGCGCACTCACCTGCAGCAGGAAGCAGAGTGCTGCAGCTGGGAGCTGGCAGAGTGGAGCTGGCTGGGGCTAGGCTGCTCCGATTCCCGCCGCAGATAAGTGCGGAGGGCGTCCTTTCCCCAACCTCCCCGCACTCACCAGCGGCAGGAAGCGGAGCAGCCCGGCCCCAGCCAGCTCCACTCCACCAGCTCCAGCTGCGGCCAGTGAGTGTCTGTCAGGGGGCAGGCAGTGTGGATGGGGTCAGAGCAGTCAGGGGACAGGAGGGCTGGGGTCCTGGGGGTGATTAGGGACGGGGGTCTCGGGACGGGGGTCTCTGGAGGGGGCGGTCAGGGAATAAGGAACATGGGGGGCCAAAGCAAGTTTGATATAACGCGTTGAGTTTTTTTGTCTCCCGAGGACCACACTATATCAGAGTAGAGATGTATTTTTTTTTTTTTTTATTTTTTTATTTTTTGAGATGGGGCGATCACTTCTACATGCAGTATTCAAGATGTGGGCATACCATAGATTTATATAGACACAATATGATATTTTCTGTCTTATTATCTATCACTTTCTTAATTATTCCAAATATTCTCTATGTCTAGTATATCAGAATGAGGATGTTAAAACAATATTTATTAAATAAACAATTTTTAACTCTTATTGTAAAAGCAATAATTTTCTTAAAAAATGTGGACCATTACTTTTGCACTTCTCTATAAACTTGTGACTTCTGCATTTTTCTGAGATTAATCCTTTTCTTCATTTTTAAACTTTTGTGTCATGATAGAAATAATTAGCTTTAGCCAGGACCTACGACAGAAAAGCAGAAAAAGTGTGCAATGAAGTCAGAAAGGAAAGGAAGCATAATTAAAATCACAAGAAGATTATAACATTTTAAATTAACTAGACAGCTGATCAACAATGTTATAAATTAAATACAGAGCACAACAGACAACACAGAACTGTTTTCTTCCTTCAGACTGCAATGGGTGTTTCTTAGGCTATGTCTACACTAGCACACCCCTGACTGATATAAGTTTCACTGACAAAAACACTAGTGTGGACAGCGCTATATCTGCTGGAGATGTTCTTCCACCAAAATAACTAGTGCCTCTCCTTGGGGGTGGTTTAATTATGCCGACAGAAGAGCTGTCAGCACAGAACAGCTACACAGTGGCAGCAGTATATCTGTGCTGCTGTAAGGTCTGTAATCTAGACATAGCTTAAGAAGTGAAGGGAAAGGAAGGTGGTATAGTAGCACGGGTATTTTTCATCCAGGTTAATAGACATGAGTAAACTTGTTCAAACAAAATAAGGATTTTATAATGGGAACTCTCAATCTTAATATAGCTAGCAAGAATGTTCAAATTACATTCACAAAGAAAATACTTGCTCATTACTATAGCCGAATAGGCAAAATATAGGAGACTTGTGTTACAGAGCAACTCTGACATTTGTTTAAACTAGCGGTTGTCAGCGTTATCAAATGCCATTCTCTGTCTCAAGAAGAGCGCAGCAAACATTATTCTGCAGCAAGTCTCCAACGGAGATTTTATTGTATTAGTCCCTCACATATTCAGTTTAGTCAGTACAATATTTTTACATTGCAACAACATTCTATATAGTTTTTAAATTTTCCCTTTTTGAAGACCCTTATTGGTAGGGTCAAATGTTACTTCAAGTTAAATTCCTAGCTTCCCATCTGTGACAGGGTGGTATGAAACCCTCACTAGACAGCCAGGAGTTAAAGAGCATGTTCTGCTTGGAGGTATGATTTACAAAGGAGATGTTCAGCTAAGGGTGGACAGAGCAGGGAGGAAGATTGACTCTGGGAGCTCCAGAGCAGAAGGCAGCCAGATACAAATTGAGTGAAGGCACGTTGGAGAACAGCAGGGGGACAGAGGGGGGACAGGCAACCACCAGGACAGCATTAACCAGGATAGACTGCAGAAGATAAGATGGAGGTACGTAGTAGCCCAGGGAGGCTAACTCGAGGCAATCCAGGGGGAAGGCTGGTAGACAGGCCTCACAGGGACATAGATTAGAACTCGGTGGAGCGGGAGAGCCCACATTCCCCATGTCTTTCAACTGTAACTGTTACGCAGGGGGGACTGCTATAGACCGTAACCACTGGGGGCGGAGAAACTGCCAGAGACTGTAACCACTAGGCAACAGACCCCAGGCCCGATCACACCATCCCCAAGAGTAATTTACAGTAACCAACTGTCCCACTGTCACCTATCCCAAGTATTTTTTTCATTGCATCCAGTAAGATAAACATAGTAAACTATAAATTTCTGTTAACAATCAGAAATGATAGTGTTAATTTATGGCCTCCTTTGTAAAGTGTATTGTGTAAGTACTGTGTAAGTGTAAAGTGTATTGAATCTCTGGAGGTGTTATATAGAGCTAAATATTAGTTAAGTCATTGGGATGCACAGATATGATCACTTGAGCTGAACTGAGACAGTCCATGTCTCAAACTTGTCACTGGCTCACTGTAGTATCAGGAAGACAATGGACAGATTCATATTCAGAAGATTTTCTTTCATTCCACAAGAACTAGAAGGTTAAGTTCTGCAATGCAACCTTCAGCTACAGAATCATAGAATACATATGGCTCTAAACATCTCCTGAACCTGTCAACATTATAAATACTCAAATAAGGCAGGGATGTAATTATCTCCTTTATACTCTATAATAACAGTTACAACTGTTTAAGAGTTGGTGTAAATGGGAAAAATCTCTCTGTATCAGTTGTGTTTAGAACTTAAAGCTGAGAAAGATCTGTATGCTAAAGAATGTATATCTGCTTTGCTAGGTAGCTATCAGCAGTGACTGTGAAACTCCAGAAGAGTGGGGCGGGGGGTCGTGGGGGGGTGTGTGAAATAGCTGGTTGATATCTTAATCATTCATATGAAATGGCTGGAAAATATTTTTAAATTAATTTCACACACGGAGAGTCATGGTCCCAACTAATTATTTTGGTTAACCACTCTACTACCTCTCTGCAGTCTTGAGATAAAACACAGTCAGGTTTTAAAAGCAGAGTTGTGATTAGGAAAGTCATTTTCAGTACACTCTCAAAAAAGTTAGCTGGAGAATTCCCAGTTCACCTCCACCAACCATGGAATGTTAGAAAAAATCTTGAATGCAAAAAGACTAAATGTTGGCAGAAGTGCTCAGCAACATGGAAGAAAAAAAAATGTTGGCTCAGAAAGCAGCTGGCCACAGGAGATTTAGTCAAAGGAGGAAGTAGTATCAGAACTTATCACTGGAAGACATCACAACATATATAAAGAACTGACTAGTTGATCCATCAATCAAAAAGTAGAAGGAGAAAAATCTGTCCCTCCCAATATAACTGATTTTGCCCTATTTTCATTCCTCCAGCTCACTACAGTTTTGTCTTATTTTTGTTTGGTAAGCTGGAAAGAAGATATAAAAATTTTATTAAAGTAAATGTTTGAAATGAAATATACACAGGTTGAGAGGGAAGGTACTGTACATCTGGGGTCAGGCTTGGGTTATGGGGGGTTACAGGTATCGTTTGCAAGGATGAAAAGATGCATACATATCGCATAACCGGAATAGACCCAGATTGGGGTGCAAGGGTTTTTAAAGTGTCAGTGGATAAGTGGGCTCGGTTATGCCACCCATGGAATGAATAAGGAGTCCAAGTCAGTATCGGTGGAGCAGATAGGTACATGGATGAGGTGCGTCCCTTGGTCTGTCAGGGAAGGAAGTGGGTTATTTCCCTGATCGGCTGACTCAATTACTCAGTGTGGTATTGGCATAAAAGAAAAACCCAATCATCTATGCAGATTAACTTTTATAGAGAAATAAAGAGATGGCCCTGGAAGGTTTCATGCCTGCTCTGCTGAGACCTCTACAATTGCACTTTTCCTGACACCTGATATCTATCTGATTGTTACACGGCTTAAGAACTTACATGAAGGGAGTAACATCCCTTCTGTTGCCACTGTAGCTTCACGCTAGTAGCAATTAAAGTTATTAAAACTGATTAACCATGGAAATTATTACTCCTTTCTGGTTTTTCTTTCCATACTGTTCTTCACTGAATAAGGCAAAAAAACCTACGTAATTGTGATGTCTTCCCTCAGTATTCTGATTCTATACATTTCTGGTAGGTGAGATAAAACACTGCTTCCACTTGTCAATAACAGAACACCTGAAATGGAGCATGGCCCAGCAGCTAGAGCATAATTCAGAGAATTAGGAGACCAGGACTCCATTCCCATCTCTCCCACTGACTCTGCATGACCTTGGGGAATTTTCAACCTCTCTCTGCCTCAATTTCCCCATGTATCAAAAGTGCTTTCAGATCTATGGCTGAGAATCACTGAATAAGGTCCAAGTATTATATATTCTGTTAGCGCAGATCTTGGAACTTACATACAATGGCATAAATTCAGAGTGGGCTTGAAAATAACCCCTCCATTCTCCAACCCCTATTTTAAAGTTCCCTGCAGATAACAAAATTAGTACATATTAGAACTACCCAAAAGTTGCAGCTGCTCACCAGAGAGAAACTGACATGTTTAGTAAGTTTCACACAACGCCCTGCTGAGCAAAACACCATTTTCTATGCCAGAGATGAGCAACTTTAAGGTAGATTAGGGCACAAAATCCACTAAACCCCTTTGGCACCCATATAGGGTTTTTTGTTTGTTTGTTTTTCAAAAAAATTGCACCCGGTTGCTAAGGGGTGCAGTCTTTAAAAAAAAAACTGCTGTTGTCTCACATGGCTAGGCTCCACTTCCCCAACAGCACAGGCTCCGACTTTAGTCCACACCATCCAGCTCCAGCTACTGCTCCATTGGCTGACTGTTAGGAAATCAGAACCACATTTCCCCTATCCACCCATCAATGGGAAGGAAGTAACCAGAGCTGTGTAGCATGGTGCAGCAGAGAGAAGCAGAATGCCATGTGTGAGGTCACACCATTCAAATCTGGCCCGAACACCCCTCCAACATACCAACAGGGAAGACATTTGCCGTTACACTACCCAATTTCTGGTTACTGCCTCCTCACTGGCAGACATATGTCCCGACTCATCCACAGCCTGGAGAGCAGGGGGAGATAGGCTGGCCCCAGTCAGACTGGCTGTGGGAGCTGGGAGCCAATGAAAAGGCAGTTAGAGCCAGGTGGCTTAGAGAGAAGCCCCTTCCCTGCATCAGTGAAACTGGGGTGGTTGGGCCAGTGAGTGGCACTGCGACCGAGTGTCTGGGCTCCTGCGTCCAGTTCTAGGCTCTGCTCCACCACACCCCACACTTTAAGCATTGTGTTTGGTGCTCAGATTGGGTGAGCCTAGGAGCTAATTGGGTAGGCTGGGGCTCAACCCTGCTCAGCCTCCTACACGCGAGAATATTTTCAACAGCTGCCTCCAGGCAGACCAAATAAAATGATTTGGCAAGCCAAATGTGTCCACCAGCTTGCCAGTTAACCATCCCCACTCCATGCAGTGCCTTTTCCCAAACTTAAGGTAGGTATATAAAACTGACTAGGCTTTTGTCAAATTTCATTCTGAGTTTGATGTTCATGGTCTGCAAAATTGCTGCACACGGGAGTTGTGGCACAGGTGTAAACTTAGGGCTTGTCTACATAGAGACTTAGCAAAAGGCAAGTCAGGCTGTGACAGTTCATCACACTAGCCTTCCATGCACTAAGATGACCTACTGCCTTTAACTAAAAATTTAGTGGAACTTTCATTCCAAACAGCAGCAGGTCAAAGTACACTACGTAACTTTTAGTGCCCAGCAGCAGGGTCCACACAGAGACTTAGGGTGCAGCAGGCTAGTTTACTGTTAATGTACACCTTGTGTGATTGTATGAAATGGTATGATACCACCTTAAATAATAATTACAGATTTGCCATCTTGTGTGTATTTCAATCCCTTTCTGATTATTTTTTGACAAAACCGGGTTTGAAATTTACAGATTTGGGTTCGAAATTTACTGTTCTTAGATTCAATAATGGTATAATGATTTCTGAACTGCTACTCTCAATTTCCTCCTTAAATAAATGGATCAGCTGTTGGACAGGTGCTCTTTTGTTGCTTGCCTATTCCATAGCCTATTCCCCTGAATCATATAAATTTACTTATTGAAATTATGTGTAAGAATCAATATTACCCATGTCTTAGTACACTTATGAAAGCTTACTATGAATTTCTTAATATTGTATGATGACCTTCCACAGTGGAACATCAACCAGTCAGTAAATTCAAGTAAGAGGTCAATTTTATATTGGAAAAATGTACAGCTTTATTAGAATATAAACACTTGCACTGGTTATATTTAAATTAATGAATATTACAACTGTTCCTTTTATTCAGCTAATGTAATCAAAATATTTTTTTTAATTGAAAACCCACTTGCATGTTCAACTATGCCTTTCCTGTAAAATGCTTCTTGGGAGCCAACAATTTAGTATATTATAGTAACATGTAGGTCAATTAATGAAGTGCTTATATAATTTCAAAAGATTTGGGATGAAGAGTACTGTAAGAGAGTAACAGTGTACTGCAACCATAAACTTAGGCTTGAAAAATTTGATTTATTTTTTTGTAAGACAGATAATATCAATGTTTACTTTTAAGTATTTTTTTCTATTTTTAATCTATCTAAATTTTCAAAATTGTGGGAAATTATTTGGGGGCATACAATTATTTGGTGACTGTAGAGACAGATTAAAGAAGTTACAGCTTTACAAACACTAAAAATAAACTGTCAACATTACATGTCAAAATATACAGAGTAAATATCCTTGAAATCAAACTTTAATAAGTTCCCAAGCAGCATTTTTCTTATTTTGCATATATGTAGATTTTGATTTTCCTCAATAGAAATATTTTTTCATCAATTTGTGTGTGTGTACAATGAAATTGACATTTACTAATATTTACTGATAACAGCCTACATAAAGTTCTGCTTTGCACAGTTTTCTTCTAAAGACGAAATCAAAATTATGTTCTGGGTAAATTACACCCCAAGAGATATAAGAATGTATTGCATAAACCAAAATATTTATGATATTTATATAATTTACATCTTAGGACATCTAAAAGCACAGCTTCTTTCTTTCTTCCCCCTTCAAATCCTGCTCGCCACCAAAGAAGAGTAAAAATCAATTATTATTGACTATATAGTTTAGTATCAAAATTTTGACCATGAAGACCTAATATCTTTGTAAGCCAACCCAGCTAGAGACATTTCTCCTTCTTTCCATATTTCTCTTTTTAGTACAATAGCATCTTGCTAGCTTTTACTCATGTCGAAGAAAACTATAGTGAATTAATTGTTCTATTGCTAATTTGAAAAAGTACTCTGTTCTCTTATTTTGACAAGTGCAATTTCCTTCAAATAATTTATTATTTTTTAAAAAAATATACTGTACATTATGAAGTATAAGTCGTATCTCTAAGACTTCATAATATTCTAAAATATTTTGCTAAGAAATGGAGAGAGCAAAATTTTTTGGTGTGTGTCAAATAAAATATGTACAGATTAGTGAAGTTCTACCTACTACCATAATCTGAATAAAAACAAGACACTTGTTTTTAAGTCACTCTCCTCCTGTATTGGACACTGTAGTCCTTTTTGCAGCAATTAAAGAACAGTCATAGAGGACTGAGGGTAATGAATAAGCAGCAAATGCAAACACACTAAAAATAAATGATAATATTTTCATACAACAATCCTTAACAAAACCATGAAAAAAAATGTTTAGAACTCTCTGAGATTTTCAAGAATTCCCAAAAGGTTTCTCAATAGCCAAATTTAGAACAGTAACACTCCTTGCTAATGATTTATATGTTAATACTTCCTACTTGTGTGACTTTTACCCATTTGACCATAAATGATTTTATAAAAACAATCTTTTAAACCAGGGATTGCCAACCTCTGGCACGCAGCTCGCCAGGGTGCTTACCCTGGCGGGCCGGGCCAGTTTGTTTTCCTGCCGCGTTGACAGGTTCGGTTGATCGCTGTTCCCACTGGCCACGGTTCGCCGTCCCAGGCCAATGGGGGTGGCGGGAAGCGGCGCAGGCCGAGGCATGTGCTGGACGCGGCTTCCCACTGCCCCCATTGACCTGGAGCGACGAACCACAGCCAATGGGAGCCGCGATTGGCCGAACCTGCCGATGCAGCAGGTAAACAAACTAGCCTGGCCCGCCAGGGTAAGCACCCTGGTGAGCCGCATGCCAGAAGTTGCCAACCCCTGTTCTAGACTATGTATGTGTGCATATAGTATAAACATCTATAGTTTTACCATTCTCAAATCTTAACCATAAAATTTAAACCTAGAGTGACAGGCATCTCCCTTCTCTCTTTCATCACTAAGCTCACTGCACAGCTGTTTAGAATTGCTGTCTGGAGTTGCTTTCCTCCAGTTCCATCCTAAACCCTCTCCAGTCCATCTTCTGTGCCTTGCACTCCACTGAAATTGCTCTCACCAAAGTCTTTAATGACCTCTTCCTAGCTAATGCTCAGAACCAGTACTCCTTGACCTGTCAGCTGCCTTTGACATACTCTTAAACGAAATATTGTTCTCCCTTGGTTTCCATGACTGTCCTCTTCTGGCTCTGCTACTTCTCTAATCACTCCTTTTGCATATCCTTATCCACCGTCCAACTTTCAATGGCAGTTCCCCAGAGCTCTGTTCTCAGTCTCCACTTCTCTTTTCCTTCTACATCTTATCTCTGGGTAATCTCATTCACAAACACAAATTCACTACCATCTCTATGCTGACAATTCACACAGCCTCTTCTGTACTCCTCTCTTTCTCCTCTACATGCCTTTTGTCTACACTAATATCTCAGCCTCTCTGGCTGACCTCTCCAAATCCTCAACATGGCTAAAACAAAGCTTGTAGTCTCTCCCAACAGTCCCCCTGCTACTTTCTTTCCTGGCTACAATGGACACCACCACCATCCTGCCTGTCATTCATGCTCAAAGTGTCATCTTTGAGCTGGACCTCCAGGTTATGTCTAAATCTTGCCGATTGCTTCTGCATAAGATCTCTAAGATATAATCTATTCTGTTCATCCACAGAGCCAAAACTTTCATCCAGCATCCCAATTACTGCATTATCCTACTCTCTGGCCTTGACAAATACAATTTTGCCCCATTCGTATTAATTCAGAACATTGCTGCAAAGACCATTTTCCTAGCACGGCACTTCAACCATGTCACCCCTCTCTCTGCATTCCTCAACAGGCTCCCTTCTTCTCTATTGAATCAAACATTAGCCGCTTGTCTTCACTTTCAAGGCCCTTCATTGTCTGTCTCCTCCCTACCTATTAACTCATATATGCCACACAAACATCAACTTCTACCTCCAATCAACTCATGATGCCAGCCACTATCATGCACTTGTTCAGTTTTTAAAACACCATTGATGCTTTCTCATATGCTGTCCCTCATGCTTGGGAGGAACTCCCTTTAAACATCCACAAAAATTCACTCATCCTCCTCTACACTCCCTTTTGGTCAGCAGCTGATGACACCGTCTGGCACACAGGTTTGCTGTACAAGATGTCAAAAATTCTTCCTAGATGGGTTGTCTTGGCAACTGAGATATTGCTCCAAGGTAGACATGTGCAAGTGGCTCTGAGCCATAAAACTAGCACTTGAAGATTCCAGAACAATAGACTGTAGAAAGGCTTCATGCTGGAATCAAATTTATCTTATGCGTTCACCAACAATTTGCCATACACCATCTCCAAGAGATTCATGTAGTCCCGTGATATCTGCTTGGCCTCCAGGGACTGTAACTTCCAGAAGACTGAAGAGAACCTGAACAGTGATATTGCTGCCAAAGGTGACTACTCTGAGAAATGGAGACAAATCAAGTACATGAAACACTGCTTCCTCTTACATCATGCTCAGAGCCAACTTGAGCTTAAATATGTTTTTGAATGGTCAGAGGTTGGCACATGTTCTAAAACTAGCGTATCAAGGGGTAACTCTAAGTCACACACTTCTATACAAATGCCACCTCACTAAAGATCAAGAGCAGAAACTGTCTTCTGAACAAACTAGTAGTGTTCTTCTGGGGAGTCAATATGCTATGTGGTTTGGGGCTCACCATATGCTACTGAGTTGGAGAATATTGCGCTCGTTTGGTTAAGCTCTGCACGTGCTATACTATCAGACAAACAACTCAGTCATATCATGAGAATTATTACAGGCGCACTGAAGCCAACAAAACTTGTATGGTTACAAATCCTAGCCAAAAATCCTCAACCTAACAGCTGGCATCAGAATACAGCCAATAAACTGATCAACGTGCAAGTACCTTTACCAAGACATCAAGATATAGCAAATGCCACAGTTGCCACTCTTCAGGAATATATGGGATGTACCCCATCATCAACTTCATAGCAGAAATCTTATCTGGACAGTGCTACACACTCTCTTTCCAACTGATGATGATATCCTCAGCTCACTGTGGTGGTCAGAATTAAGAGAGAACCTCTCCCACCACCTGTAACTCTCACATCACCACCACCCTGGATGAACAGCAACCTGGCTTTGGACTCCCATGCCACCTTTGGAGACAGTTTAATAGGTCTAGGTGTGGCATGGCTCGCTATGCCAAGACAGACCATGCCTAGGGCATCAAGGACAGCTATCTGTGTACCTTTAATGCTGTGCAGGATGGCATCACCTTTCGTGTTGGGTTCCCCAGAGGTCTTCCCATAGTGAACACTGCTGACTCAGTGGCCACTTACCGGCTCAAGACCATTTAGCTGTTTTGGCATTGGTTTGTTTTTAAAAGCTTGTCTTGCTCACACACAGCCATGTGCACACTTCCCCTCTGTAAATACATATAGTGTGTGTGTGTCACACCGTTTTTGTGATACCTACAAAAAAACTTGACAATGGAAATGCTGCTGGTGTACTAATACCACTGCCTATCATGCTGACCAATACTGTCTCATCTATCTCTTTATAGCCATCATGTCTTATATTTACAATGTAAACTCTCTGAAGCAGGGACTGTCTGTTTGTTCTGTCTTTGTACAGCACCCAAATACAATGGAGTCCTGGTCCATAACTAGTGCTCCTAAGCACTACAGTAACAAAAACAATAATAAATCTGATAATTTTACAACTATAATTAAAAACTGTATAACCATACATTGTTCACACAGCTAAGTCTATGAAAAAGTTCATACTACTGTTACCCCATCCACTTCTGTTTGCTTATACACCCTTCTGCTTTTAAACAAAACTGTAAGGTCTTTGGTGCAGGAACTGTCTTTCACTATGTCATATATTTGTAGGAGGCTTATCACAATGGGTTCCTGACCTAATTGGGGCCTTTAGGTACTTGCATAATACAAAACTGATCAGAATGAAGGTTTCCTACTGGATCTATGCATCTCTAGTAGTCAACATTTTCATTAATACTTCATAGCCTTAAAGTGATTAAAGTTTTCCCAATCATTCACATGCAGAAAAGCTTACCATATTCTGTTCATAATTATCCATTTCCATTAGTAAAATATTTTTGGGAATAAGACATTTTCAGTTACTTGTCTGCTACATTTCTAACATATTTTTCATTCTCTCTCTCTCTACCCCTGATGTGAGTAATTTAGCTTCAATCATAATAATGAATGCATACTTCACTATTCCAATAAAAATTTCTTTGAAATAAAATGGTATAGTATATAACTTCGTGTAGATAAGAAATCAGGTATGTTTTGGCCATACCAGAAAAACAACTTCTGTGGTGAAGTGCTAACCTCGCTATTTCATGAACAAGTTACTGGCACAGGTGAACAGATGCACGCAGGTTTATTAACTGTAATTTAAGTTTTAGCATTCACAATTTTCACAGAAAGATTGTTTTTATAGAAAGACATTTAACTTGCTTTGACTTTGTCTAGCAATCTCAGTGTGAATAGAAATTGCAAGCCACCACTGAAAAATTTTCATTTCCTGAAGGACACATCAGATTTTAATTTTAACATATCCACAGTGAAAATAGGATATAACATTGCATAACATTAGTATAACAATGCTAATTCAAAACTCAAGTATAATACTGCTAATTCACAAACCTGATAATTCTCACAAAAACCAATCAGCTCATTCCATTTTATATATGAAATATTATAAATCATGGCAAACTAAACTACACCTGTCAAAGTTTAGTCATCTGCATTTAGCAAGGTTCTAACACATAGCAGGTCCTGAGACTATCATTCAATATGCTAACATATAATCCTCAACACAATAAAGCCACACTTGTTAATAAATTTTAGCATGTCTTTTAAAGTTTATCTGTGTGATAAAAATATGTTTGAAGTAATTATCCATAATAATAAATGATTCAGGGTCTCAGGTAGTAACAAATGAAATCCCACCTTTATTAAGTATTATGATTCAGGGTTTCAGGGAGTAACATTGCACTCTCTCTTTTAATAGGAATTAGTAAATTTATACAGGTTTTGACCAATACAACCAATTTTAGAATCCTCAAGCATATACAGTCTTTTCTGTTCTCATGTTAAAGCACAACATATTTACTTCTCTCCTACTGTTAGTATGGTTTTATCATTCATAAGAAATTTTCTAGGATTATGAATTAGTCAAAATGTAGTACATATCTCCTAAGAAGAGACAGGATGACACAGACCTGGAGCATTATTGACAGCAGTTGGCTCATCAGCAAGCAAAGAAAATAATTGTCAAATGAACAAACAATTAAACGAAATGAACATAAACTGGAATACAATTAATCTATAAGTAACACCACGGCAACAAACATTTTAAAGCACTTTTTTGTCTTGTTCCCCCAACCTTAGGGCTCCAAATAGTCCACAGAAACTGAAACAAACACCTGCTGCCTTAAAGAATGTTAAACAGGAAAAACAAGCAACAGCAGCAAGATCTATCTGAACATGAAAGAAACCAGGCAACATCCAGGCAGCAGTTTAGATCTTGTTTTCAACAATCAAGAGAAAAAATGGAACCACTATCAAGGCCAAAATGAAACAATGCCACTTTTGCCAAGAGAACAAAAGCAACAACCACCAACCCCACCCCCAAACAGGCTGCTGGTCTCTCTAACCACATAGCCATAGCTGGAGACAGTGTAATCTCAGGGGGAAAGGAATACTTAGTGTGTCTGCGACATTCACTGCAAAAATATCAAACTAAGTGCACCATGTAAAGATATCCAGCAATATTCTTACCAACCAGGATTTTGTTTTGAATGAACAGGTGGTGAGCAGACAAGGCCTGCTATTGTACTTGCAGCCCCATTCCTCAAGATTCAGTATGTGTTCAGTGGAATAGACGCAACTACTCAGTGGGACCCAAGACCCATGGTGCCTGCTACGTGAAGTAGAACTCAAGATGTGGCAGAGGTGTGCAAAACAGCTACTGATACACCCTACCACTAGTGAATCTACCATTATTACCTAACAGCAGCTGATCAGGAGTATGTCACTGATTACCATGACAGTTTACAGGTGGAAGGCCATTATTCAGTATAACCCAGTGGCTTTAATGGGGATGGCAAGTAGTTTTCATGCTGAGTCAATGTGGAGCAGATGGAGTGGGAAGGCTGCTATTCTTCTGTCGGGAGGGAAGCAGCTAAGAATATTCATTTGTAACCCAAAGAATGGTGAACAGGCAGCGAAAGGGGAACTTCCACTCACTTCTGCAAGGGACTTGCTTGGGAAGAGGCTGTTCCTACTGAATGGGACCTAAAGCCTGGTGAATCCAGCGCAGCCGGGCGCGCGGGGAAGGAGCGTTAGGTCCCCTCTCATCGCGCCCCGCTAGAAAGGAGGACGGCACCAGTCGGCTTTCCCACAACCAGACAGGAGCCTTTGTCTGGTGCCCCAGGGCCGGGGGCTGAGGGGGCCCCCGCCTGGACCCAGGTTGGGAAACCCCACGAAGAGGTACCCACCTCGTGAGGAGGAGGAACGGGGAAGGAGTATGTCTGGCCCTAAGCCCGCCTCCCCCCGTCCTACCTGGGGTTTGGGGATCTCGGGCCTCCCTGTACCCGCCCCCAGACTATCCGCCCGGGGGCCTTCTCCAGTGCAGCCACCTGGGGGGGCCCCAGCCCCCGAGGGTCTGTATCTCGGGGCCTCCCCTGGATCGCCCGCCTAGGACCTCCCGCCTCTCCGGACGGGGAAGCAGCAGAACCGGGAGGCGACAGTAAGTGGGCCCCAGTGCCGGCAGAAAGAGATCGCTCCCGGCCCGGCGCTGCGAACCCCCCGCACTTACCCTGTCACAACAGGCGCCATCTTCCACAAACTCTCGCCAAAACTCCTACTCTCGCGAGAGCCGTCTCCTCCTCCCCTGGCCGAGTGCGCGCGTGCGCGTGTCCGTGAGAGACACACGCGGTCGCGAAGGGGAGAGAATGGGGGAGCGCGCCGCCCCCTCATTCCCGGGTTCCCCTCAGACACAACAGCGGCAGCAGGCGTGGGAACCTGCCCAAGACTCGCGAGAACTCCTGCAGCGGCCTACCAGGCACTAAGGGAGAAGCCACATTAGTATATCGCGAGAAGAAAGTGAAGGGGGTGGGTGGGGGATTCTCTCGCTGCTGCCCTCCGCGTTTGTGGTCCTTGTGTCTCTGACTGTCCTGAGCCGGCGGCAGGCGAGGAACAAACCATTCCGGGGAGAGGGAGGGACCATTTGCGTGGGCAGTCAGGCGCTCTGCCACAGGGCAGGAGCGGAGCGGTTCTCTGCCTCTTGCCGGCACGCGACGTGCCCGGCCGCGGGGCTGGGTGCGCCCCTACTGGGCGTGGAGCCGCAGCGGTGGGAGCAGTCCCGGCGTTCCCTCCAGCGCCTCCCTCTCCGGGGAGCGGGACGGCCCAGCCCGGCTCAGGCAGCCGCCCGCACTAAGAGGTTGCACGCTGGGTAACCGCTGATATCCCAGCTCCTTGCGGTCACCAGTCTCCAGCCCCCTGTATTTGAGGGACTCGCTGAAACCCACCGTCTGCCGGGGCTGTGCGTCGTTCCTCCTTCCACACTAGGCTCCCTCATTCTCCCACCCCCTCCTGGGCCTTCTTGGGACCCCCCCTCATGCTAGGTTACCAGTGCACCCCAACTGCCAGGGGATCTGCGTGCATCCCCGTTTCTCCAGTTCAGTTACAGACAGATAACTAGAGAAATACTATGGTGGCGAGCATGGGCCTCACTTCATTCAATGCAATTAACTTGGCATCTGCCTTTTGGCTGCGCTGGAAAGGTAGAGAGGAGAATGAGCACGCAAGAGGAGTGATGGCAGTAACCAGGATATTAAATGAGCTGCACCTATGAGACTTCAGGTGGTCATCTAGTCCAACCTCCAACTAAATGATCCCAACCAAGGATTTGTCAAACCAGGCCTTAAAAACTTCTAAGAATGAAGAGTCCACCACCTCCCTAGGTAACCTATTCCAGTACTTCACCACCCTTCTAGTAAAATTGTTTTTCCTAATATCCAGCCTAGCTCTCCACTGCAACTTGAGACCATTGCTCCTTGTTCTGTCATCTGCCACCACTGAGAACAGCCTTGCTCCATCCTGTTTAGATCTCCCCCCGGCCCCTCAGGTAGTTGAAGGCTGCTATCAAATCCCCCTCACTCTTCTGCAGACTAAATAAGCCCAGTTCCCTCAGCTTCTCCTCAGAAGTCATGCGCCCCAGCCCCCTAATCATTTTTGTTGCCCTCCGCTGGACTCACTCCAATCTGACCACATCTTTTCCGTAGTGGAGGTACCAAAACTTGACACAATGCTCCAGGTGTGGCCTCACTAGTGCTGAATAGAGGGGAATAATCACTTCCCCTTGATCTGCTGGCAATGCTCCTACTACTACAGCCCACTGTGCTATTGGCCTTCTTGACAACAAGGGCACACTGTTGACTCATATCCAGTTTCTTGTCCACTGTAATCCCAGGTCCTTTTCTGCAGAACTGCTGCTTAGCCAGTCAGTCCCCAGCCTGTAGCGGTGCATGGGATTCTTCCTAAGTGCAGAACTCTGCACTTGTCCTTGTTGAACCTAATCCGATTTATTTTGGCCCAATCCTCCAATTTGTCTAGGTCAGTCTGGACCTTATCCCTACCCTCCAACATATCTACTTCTCCCCCCATTTTAGTGTTATTTGCGAATTTGCTGAGGGTGCAATTAATCTCATCATCCAGATTATTAATAAAGATATTGAACAAAATCAGCCCCGGGACCGACCCTTGGGACACTCCATTTGATACCAGCTGCCAACTAGACGTCGATCACTATCCATTGAGCCTGACAATCTAGCCAGCTTTCTATCCACCTTATAGTCTAAAATAGTCTTGGCAGTAGGGATTAAGAGGAAGTGGGCCCTGCTTTGGGGCCCTGAAATTGGCATTTAGGAGCCTAAAAGGTCATTTTCATAACTAAATGTACACTAGGACTTTCCAGTTCAGGGTCTGGAAGTCTATCATTTACATTTGAAAAGTAAACTACTGGTGCGCAAGTTCACTACTAGCTCTTCTTTCACCCCTTCAGATTCCTCTTGCTGCATCTGTGGTATCAGTAACTCATCTAGTTTAACACTCAGATCCTCCATATTAATAAGAAAATGCAATGTGAGAATGAGATTCTAAAGTTTACTTAGTTCTTATCATCACTTTACTTTGACAGGTATGGCTCACGTGCTTACAAAAGATTGAATTTTCTGTCATCTATGATTTTTTATCTGCTTCTTCAGCTCACTCTGTACTGGTAATGCTAATATAACGCAATGGAGAACATCTTCCTAGACAAACTACACTAAATTTGTGCATTTAAAAAGACTGCTTTGCCACAGAGTTTGCTGTAGTTGTACAAACAACTAGTGTTAGTTATCATTACGAATATTCTTTTCCAATCATGATTTCTCCTGCCTCGTTAGTTCCAAAAGGATTTTGATTGGTTCCTTACAGGCACACTCCTCATCTGAAGCACAATGCATACTACAAATCCTCTGTATTGTTTGTTGAACAGTAACTCACAATCCCCTTTTAAAAAGCTCTTTCTGAAAACATATTTTTTTCCAAGACTGATGAATGATCTCAGTTCATGGTAGTTCCATTGCAGTAAGAATGGTTTCTGGATTTTTGCCCTAGTTTGTCTGTATATAGTCAGTTTGTGGGGCCTTTTCTTTTTTGTGTGTGTTTTGTATCAAACTGGAAAATCTAAAAATATTCTTGTGTGCCATATGTCAAGACTTTAATATTTTCCAGAGAGGACATATTTTTATTTAAAATATTGGATCCCAGGAAAGTACACTGTTTCCAAGGATTAATCATTAATAATTTGAGAAAAGTGCTTCCTATCACTGATTCAGATGCATTTAAAAAAAAACCCAGGATACATATTAAACTGTTTTTAAAAATTATAAGGATTCTGTAGTAATGTAAAAGGTCACTCACCCTCACAGTCCAGAATTAAAAATCAGGAGCACAACTCATAAAGTCAGAGACAAGGCAGGCTCTGGAAAGAAATAAACCTCAGGCGAATTTAAATTTTTGTATGGATTTTTTTACAGTATTGCTAGTACTGACCGTTTTTTGTTATTTCACTACGTGCTGAGTATTTAATTCCTATTGATTTCAATGGGAGTTGAGAGCACCCAGTACTTCATGAGACAGGGCCCTAACATCTGATCCTTAATGGAAGACAGTACCAGATTTGGGGAATAAGAATAACTTTAAATACAGTATAGGGCAGTAAGGACTTTGGATTTATTTGTTATACAAGTCAGTGCTTTAGCTAGTCTGTGCCAGTTCAATATACAATCTTGTATCTAACCCAGCCCCTACTGAACTCAATGGAAAGAGTTCTAAATCAGGTATTAGGGACTGCATTTTGGGAGCCCAACTTGAGACACAAAGGGGACTGATTTCAGAAAGTGCTGATCACCTGTCCTTTAAAATTTAGCCCCCTTTCAAGGTATCAAGTTGGGCACCTGAAAACAGTAGGATTAAAATTTTCAAAAGTGACGAAATAAGGAGCTACTGTTTTTAACCTCATTTATAAACTCTTTGTGGCAACTACTGTCTACTACTACTACTGTTTGTATAGTGCCTAGTGTAATGGGGTCCCATTCTTTACTGCTTTAATAAACATAAGAGTCATGAATAATTGTATTTTTAAGCCCTAGCTGCTTTATAAAAGATACTGACCCTAACGAGCAACATATATGCCAGTACTTCACAGCCTATCTATATCTTAGTTCATTATAAGTAATACATTTCATCTCACAACGTTTCAGTTTACATTTCTGGATGTAAATCACATAAACTACTAGGACTTACTATGATACAGCCTTTCTGGAATTTTATAAGCACAGGATGTGCAATATGGTTTAACCACTTTTCTAGGAAAGAAAATAAATACGGTTGGCCACAGAGTATATCTTACATCTAAGCTTGTGTGTATACGCCAGCAAAAGTTATCACTTAAACTGCTAACTGAACAGCTAGATCTCAGAAGTGCCTTTGCTGTTTAAAATGGAAGTTCTTATTCAGCATAGCTGAAAGAAATGGAGATATTACAGTATCTCCTTTTAATCAATCAGAATAGTTATTACTAGCAGTCTCAAAAAGGTATGTTTTTTAAATTAAACAGTTTACACTTGTGTGTTGTATTCTCAAGTAGGCCACTGGGACAAAAAAAAACAACCCTATAATCCATCTAAATCTTAATGCTAATAGTTTATATCTTACTATATATTATTTTACTAATATTGCAACAAGTGAGTATAACAAACAATAGGAAGGAAGAGGGGGAGGGAAGATGAGGTTAACAGTATTAATATCATGTGGTTATGTAGGTTAACAGTGTGCACAGCCTGATGGCTCTGAATCACTTAATTTTTTTTAGCATCATTTTAAAAATTCCCTATCAAACCACAATCCCTCATACTGTATTACCATTTGTCCCCCACACCACCACCTAGCTACAAGTATTTAATTGCAGTGTAGACATACTCATTGAATTCCAGTACTGTAAAGGTGCAACCGTGGGGTGCCAATTACCTCTCTTACACACCCAACAGTCAAAGTTCAGAACTGCTGACATTTTCAGGGCTCTTGAGATTGTAAAGGCCCTGTCCTGGTGTTAGTGGGAGTTTAGGGAGCTATTGGGGCTGTGGCTCCTAGAGTACTTGATTCGTGCAGTGGTAAATATGTAATACACACCAAACCTGTTCTAGTATTAAGAAAACAATAGATATGATTACAAAATAATTTACTGAAAAGAGAAATAACAAATATCCTCTGGAATTTTATTCCATAGCATCTCCCTCAATCTTTGAAAATATGCTAGAGAAAAGTGAGATGATATATTGTCTGTGTCCCTCCTTGCCATTCTTTATTCTACATATAGGATTGCTTCTGAGATGATGAGAATAGTTTCACAGGAGCAAATTCGTTTTTGATTTATCCTAACTGAAATCAACGGAGTTACAACAGGAATTAAACAGGTCCATTTTTATTTTATTTTTAATGGAGTTACATCTTTATGGATGCTTAAGAATAAGCATAGAAAAAGTACATCCTAGAAAAAAGACATCTGCTGTTTATCTATAATTAAAATTGCACCCTGAATTGAATCTGTAACAGCTACAATTTTGAACTGATGTGAAAACAGATGACAATTAAATCTATGTACCAATCTATCACCTATAATATAAAAATAAAGTACACTTAAAACAGATGCCATCATGCAGGAAAAAGTAGTTAACCAGAGGTGCTGCCTCAGCTCTAAGCTTTTCATCATGTACAATAGTGACCTACCTGCATGCTGGACCAAATCTTACACCCAGGACTGTCCCTAAATAAGTGAGTTAAAATGCTTGCTATTAAAGACATCCTTTGAAATAATGCATGTTTATATATTTCAGCACATGAAGTCTGCAGGTCAACATGGAAAAGATCAAAATCGTGATTTTCTAGGAAAAGCCCTGAAATAACCAAAACTCAAATTTGATTTTTACAGATGGAAAGGCAGACCACAACCTTGACTGTACATACTTTGGTCTCATAGTTAGTGCATGAGGGAGTTTCAAACTGGCTATAAAAATATTACAACAAAGACCTCAGCAGACCTACCCCATCAAAAAGTTACTAGACACATGCAATATCTTGATAAAACTACAGCTGAAACTCTTTGACATAATTCAACCCATTTTACTATATAGTAGCAAAGTCTGGGTCCCAACCATAACCAGATACTATGTAGAATAGGCTAAAATACCAACAGAAATCCTTAACCTGCAATTCTACAAACCAGTACCACTGTATGTGTGAAATGCCAACAGACCCCAGTCGTCAGTGGGATTCAACTGGGGACCTTTGGAACTTGATGAATGAGCTAAAAGCCAACTTGCTGTTAGCTAAGGCTGTAGAGTGGACTCATTTTCTCTCTTTCTCGAAGTGGTCTCAGTGCCACTCTATGGGATAGAACACTACACCCAGAAGGTGTGTGGGTTACATGTGCCCACAGGAATTTTCGCAATAATGACTTCAGAACAGAACCAGGACATTCACGTTTTTGCCGGGGGGCAGGACAAGGTGGAGGAACCACTTTAGTCCCGCTTAAACCCTACTTGACCCACGCATGTGATGTAGAGGCATTGTGCTCGTCCTCTATACAGGGGCAAATTTATCCTGATGTGCTCAGTGACATAAGAGAAACTGTCCTTGTTCTCAATCTAGGAGGACAATTTTTGTCATTAGTTTGGTTCTATAGTTAGAACAAAAATAAATGGGAAAGTTATACATGCCGAATGAAGGGTGTTTTTTTGTTTGTTTTTTAAATCAGAAGGGAATAAATTGAAGACATTGTTGAGGAAACGTCATCCTGAAGAAAATTAGTGTGTGACACTGCCAAGTCAGTGTCATTTTGGATTATTTGTAGCAGAAGGGATAGTTGTATGAATTTGACCTTTCTAGGGCCTATCTAACTTTTATGCCATAACTTTTTCATTTTGAACTTCTATTTTTCTGTATCGCTTTTGCTTACATCCCATCCTGACAAAATGTGTATCAATGATAATCCACTGAACTCTGAAATAGCTATTAGTGGAAGTAAATTCCAAAGCACATAGGAATATCTTACTGCTTTTATGCAATGTCTCTGACATTCATCATTAAAATAACCCTTCTGAGAGTGACTGAAATATGATTTGGTAATTGTCTAGTCCAGGGATCAGCAGCCTTTCAGAAGTGGTGTGCCGAGTCTTCATTTATTCACTCTAATTTAAAGTTTTGCGTGCCAGTAATACATTTTAACGTTTTTAGAAGGTCTCTTTCTATAAGTCTATAATATATAACTAAATGATTGTTGTATGTAAAGTAAATAAGGTATTTAAAATGTATAAGAAGCGTCATTTAAAATTATATGAAAATGCAGAACACCCCGGACCGGTGGCCAGGACCCGGGCAGTGTGAGTGCCACTGAAAATCAGCTTGCGTGCCGCCTTCGGCACACGTGCCATAGGTTGCCTACCCCTGGTCTAGCCCATTAGTGCTTGGATAAAATGGTGATGGGCATTTTATAAACGAATGGTCGAACAGATAGGTCATGGCTGAGGTACTGACTTTATATTTATTGCTGAAGTGAGTGGAAACGTCATTAATTTTGATTAGTTTTAAATGAAATTCTAGTGAATGTTTATCTCAATATTTGTTTCAGAATTAACCTAACATTATTTGCTCTTTACACTTAACTCTGCCTTTTCAGTTTTTAAATGGCCTAGTCAGCTACAGCCCTTTCTACAGCACCTTGGAGACTGCCGCCCATATTACTCATTGCTTAATTTCATTTTGCTTTTCTGCTCATTTCTGGCCCTGATCCTGCTAGCAGTTAAGTCACATGCATCATTTTACTCATGTGAGTAGACCTATTGAAACTAATGGGACTAGTCTCAGGAGTAAAGATACTTATGTGGTTAAGTGTCTGCAGGTTTGAGCCTGGCATCACTGGCGACCTTTATTTAGTCAAGATTGTGAAACCTTTCCTGGAAGGAGTTCAGACTGAGCAGAATCATTTTCTTTGCCGCTCACATGTAGATACATTCACAAAGTTTCTCTTGGGCCTAATCCTGATTGATGGTGAGCACTTTCAGTTCCAATGGGAGTTACAGGTATTCAGCATCTTTAAGGATAAGGTCTATAGTTCCCTATAAATTGGCATTATCACTTGAATTTAACTGTAGTCTGCTTTTCAGCTGTGCTACTTTCTTCCCCTGTTTATGAGTATGGAACAGGTTTCTTATTTTTAATTTTGTAATCTTTAGGGTCCAGTTCATCAGTATTGCCTGAGCTGAGGCTGGCTCCAACATGAGGGGGTGGAAAGGTCACTTTACATTACCTTTGCATCTCCCAAATTCTGGGGCTAGACAATATTTGTATAGACCCCTGGCAAAATTAGAGCAGCTTGAAGATCTGCTTTACCTCTGACTGGCTGTCAAGGGCCCCAGGGAGACACTGTGGCAGCCAGGAATATTTAGAGTGCAGCTGCACTTCAGCCATAACCCCTTTCTCTGAAATACTTGCTTACATTGGAGAGTAGCAGGGAGTGGTTATTCTGTCTCTGTATGCAAGGCTGCCGAGAGCAGGTTCGGGCCCTGATGAAATTTTTTTTTTCAGGGCGGACCGGCTAAACAGGGCCGACGAAGTCAGGCCCCAAGCCCCTTTCTGGACCGCCGGGCCCTGGTAATTTGTACCGGCTTCTCCCACTTCTTGTCGGCCCTCGATCCAGGTAGGCATAGAATTATAGAAATTAGGGATGGAAGGGACCTTGAGAAGTCATCTAGTCCAGACCCCTACACTGAGGCAGGAGTCCTCCCACACCAGAGGAATTCCCTGGTGTCCAGTTACACCAAAACTATTACCCCTTTACACCATTGTGTAAACATAAATTGGACCCTGTCTATCAAGCCTTGAATAAGCTACAAACATTTCGGGGGAGTGGAATGGGAAAGCGGAAGAAGGGAGGTTGTTTATATGCCTACAAGATGCCCCGCACACTATGAATGACACTAGTTTATATAAAATGCAGCTTCTCATTTATAAAAGCAGACACCACTGCTTTGCTGTCATTTGGAAGAAATAAATTCTCTGTGGCCCTGGCAAGAAACTTCAGTTTGGAGACTTTCATCAGTTCTATGTATCATTTTCAAAATAGTCCTTCATTTTGACCCATTGACAAAAACAATAATAAATGGAGATGAAAAATCAATGAAATCATAGTGTTTCTTGTTTGCATGCTGGAAAAATCAAATGGTATAATTAATCCTGACCCACTTCTCTGTCCTTTTAAGTATATATATCAAAGTTAGAGTATTTCCTAAGGAGGATTTTTATATTTATTACCCATTTTACTTCTTTTTCCAGGAAAATTTCAATTGAATTGGGCAGCTAGAGGTCTGAATTATCCTCCAGCCCACATCATTTTTATTAATGGTGGAAAGAGCCATGCTGTGTACATGCAGTGTTCATTTTGACGAAGTCTCATCACCCTAGGACCTATGATTAATGACAGAGGAGGAGCACTGAAGTGACAGTTAGGGTTTTGCCAGCTTGTACTGTATATACAGCTGTTGCTGCATAGGGGAGGGAAATGTAAGGCCTGGCTGTCTGCTCATAACAAAAAGAAATGGCACATGCTATTAGTTCCAGATCACTGGAGTCCCTGCACCACCATCTGCTTGGGGTCAGAGCAGTTGTCCAGGTCGGCATCAGTCATGCACAAACTAAATGCTTACCACTGAGCTGCACCCAGCAGTACATATTTACAAGAACAATAAAGCAAACCTGCTCCCTAGACACAGGCAACACAATACTGTGTCACATTCCAAACAAAGGAACATAACAAAAGCTGATATGCATCACAAAAGACATACTGGGGATCTTATCTTTGTAATTTCAGGCTGCTAACACAAATGGGGGGTGGAGTGAAACTGTCACCAGTCAGCTGAAAAAATAGTGATCGTAGCAGTGTATTTGTGTCAGACATAGTAAAGGATTCAGAGACATGAGAACTTGAGAAAGATGCCTCAGGCAGCAAGCTCTCCATAATTTAAAAAAGAACAAGATCTTTTCATGCATCTCTGTATCTTTCTGTGCATCGATCTGCATATATGTCTGTATAGTTCAATCTGTGACTCTGTCTTTCTTTAAGTGCACAGAGAGACTCTAACTAGATGGATTTTTGCTTATTTCACACTTCTACAAGCTCCAGTAACCAATGGAGTAACAGAATTTTTATGTGGCAATGCATGTTATCTAGAGAATCCTTTGAGCTTCCCAATTTACAATCTGCTTTGCACAGAGTGAACTCGGAGTTTAGCTCTCACTAACAATTTCCTTTCGCCTTAGACTCTTATTAGGGCTTGGCTACACTTGCAAGTTGCAGCGCTGGTGATGGGGTTACAGCGCTGCAACTTACCAGGTGTCCACACTTACAGAGCTCAGCCAGCACTGCAACTCCCTTCCTGTAGCGCTGGCTGTACACCTGGTCCGCTACGGGTGTAGCGAATCCAGCGCTGCTGATGCAGCGCTGCTCATCAGGTGTGGACACTCACCAGCGCTGTTATTGGCCTCCAGGGTATTAGGAGGTATCCCACAATTCCTGTATAACACGGAAGGGGTACTCGGAGCTATTTATCTTAAAAAACAGCTGTTCTTTGCTGCAAGCGATGCGAGACGAGCCAAGGCTTTGGCATGTTCCAGCTGTTTGCTTTGAGGAGACAAGCAGCACGGGGGGGGAGTGGAGGGAGTCGTCGGAGAAGCTGCTTATCTAGTCTGAAGCCTTTTTATTTAAGGTGTTAAGGAAGGGTGGGGAATGGCCAGAATTTTGCAAGGGCGGGAGCTGTCCACAGTGTCTGCTTCCAATCCATTCTTTGTCTCCCCTGCTCCCTATCTGTCCACTTCCACACTCCTTTGTTCTTGAACTTTGCAAGCAGGGGGAGCTGTCACAGTGTTGCTCCAAAATCCATCTCTCTGTCTTCTAAGCTCCCTGTCACCTCACCCACCCCCTCTTTTAAAAGCACGTTGCAGCCACTGACCTGGCGTAGTGGCCCCATGCACCACTCCACAGCATGCAAATGTGGCCACACTGCAGCGCTGGTTGCTGTCAGTGTGGCCACACTGCAGCGCTGGCCCTACACAGCTGTACGACCACAGCTGTAACTACCAGCGCTGCAAAAATGTAAGTGTAGCCATGCCCTCTGGCTATGGCTACACGACAGCTTAAGTCAACATAAGTTAGCCACTCCCCTGAGACACATAACTGATGCCAACTTAAGCACCAACATAGTCGGACAGCTTCACCCGCCAACATAGCGATTGCTGCTAATGGGGGCTGGAGTAATTAAGCCGACGGGAGAGCTCTCCCCCTTTGGCTTAGAACAGCTACATTAGAGCACTTACAGCAGTGCACCTGGATGCGAGCAGCTGTGCCGCTGTAAACTCTCTAATGTAGCCATGGCCTAAGCCAGGCCTGTACAACATGCAGCCTAGGGGCCACATGTGGCCCGCGTGGGCTCACTGTGTGGCCCGCAGGGGGTGAGTAGGTGGGCTCACTGTGTGGCCCGCGGGAGGTGAGTAGGCAAGCAGCGAGTGAGGGAGGGGGCTGAAGAGGCGGGCGGGCAGTGGCAGGGGCTAAGGAGGCGAGTGGGCGTGCAGTGGCGGAGGGTGAGTAGGCGAGCGAGTGGTGTAGGGGGCTGAGGAGGCAAGTGAGGAGTCAGTGGCTGATCTGTTCTACTGAACTGGTCTGGCTCCCATTCACTCTCCAAGGGTTGCAGCTGTCTGGAGGTGCTGCCTTCCACGCCTTCCTCATTCACACCTCATTCATTCAAGAGGGCAATTGATTACAAAGTTGGAGGAAAATCTTATTCTACTTCTAGCAAAAAGACATTTTTCTTTTACCTTAATTATACTAGCCTTAGAGGCCCGCTATAACATATTACCAAGGTTCAATACCACTGTTTCGGTGGGGCAGCACTGGGGAAGGAGGATTTGTTTCTGCGGGGCGGGTGGTGCTCGGAGGGGGAGGAAGTATTTCAGGGGGCTGGGCGGCGCTGAGGCGCAGTTGGCAGGGCCGGGGGGTTTGGCCCTCAGCTGTTTTCTTTGGAGTAATATGGCCCTTGCCGCTTTACAAGTTGTGCAGGCCTGGCCTAAGCCCTTCTTCAGCCCCAAAGGCAGCCAGTGAGAAACTGACTTTCACCTAAAAAAAAACCCCTCTCTGATGCAGGAGTGGCAATGTGGCTCACGAGATAGCATAGTGGTGATTGTTGCAAAACGTATATGCAGGGCTTTCCACTGCCCCTGTACAAAAACGATAACACCCACATATCCTTCCCTTGAGAATATACAGCCTTGCCTGTGGGAATGGCTGTAATTTGTCTTGTGTTGCTACACAGTGTTTTTCACATTCCACCTTGATAGTTCATTTAAGCTGCATGGTCTTGTTAGCAAATCATTAGCCTGGACCCATGCAGACCAGATACTGATGGAGCTGTTCTAGTATGTCCTTACTAACACCTGCCTGAGCCTTGGCAGAGGTAAGTCCTCATATATCCTGTTACACCTAAGCAACCGCTATAAGGCTGGTGTCTGCTGCTTCCACTGTGCACTGTTTTTGCCTGGTACATAATATGTAGCAGTAGACCTTCAAGCCGGCTGCACCTACTTTCCTGCCAAACTCCACCCACTTGGCCTGACATGCAGTAGTACACACCAGGTTGTGCAGGAGCTCTGAAACTAGTTCTGCAGCCTTTTGCTAAACGTGGAGAAGCACTTACTCCACTGTGCAAAAATTTCACTGGAAGCAGTGCATGTTGGCACTAGCTCAGGAGATGCACCGATGAAGCACCTGCATATCTCAGTCCTGAACTGGGCTCCACAAAGTTCATGTTCTATTCATATAGCGGTTATGTGAGTAGCCAGAGCTAAAAACAGGATATGTTTTTTAAAAAATATCAATGTTATAAGGACTGATTTTAAAAAGAAAAGCTACATGGAGTCAGAACAGTAGTTAATTTATATAATAGTGCTGAACATTTAAAGTGTAAATAATTTGAGTGCCCCTTAAATTAAAACAAAAAAAAATGCTGACAGACTGGATGTTTCAGGGGACTACTAATGGGATAAAGGGAGGAACAGCCTTTGACCTCTAAGTCAGTGATCTAAATCTGGTTGAAGTGTGAGAGACTGAGTCATGACTATCTGATAACTGTCCAGTAGCCTATGAGACATTATTTGTTGTTCTCTCAGTCTAGTTCCTAGAGGACAGGTGTCCACGTCATGGAAATCATCCCATTTGCACTCTTATTGGCAACCTCGGCAGAGAGGCCAAGGACTGAAAGAGTGTGGAGAACAGATCACATTCTCACCCCTGTAAGTGGTGCCTCCTGAACAGAGTTCAGGCACGTTTGTCAGACAGACAATGTGGTGGGAAACAAAGACTACTCTTACCTGTTCTTCAGATAAATGTAGGACTTAACAATCCAGTAATATTTCATGAGTGCTAAATTAATTAAAAAAAAGCAAGCTAATGCAAGAATGCATTCTGGCTTCATAAAATAATTTTACATATAAAAATTCAAATGTCTCCAAATAATAAACAAAGTATGTGTGCATGCTCACGCACAGATGTATGTGGGGATGTTTGTGTGCACTCCTGTTAAACTGTGCTATTTTTCCTTTTATTAGGTTTTCAATGAAGTTCTCATCCATATTTGTCTGCTCTTAAAACGAATCTAAATAAAAATCACTTACAAAGTTTCATGTTGCGGATGACCCATATGATAGGGCTCCATTTTATAAATCTAGGGATGTATTTTCAGAAGAGCTCCATATAGGCACCTAAATGAAGTGGCCAGATTTTCAAAAGAGCTCAGTTCCCAGCAGTCCCATTGAAAACAATTCATTTAGGCACCAAAATGGTAGCTGAGTCATTTAAAAAAAATCTAGCATAAAGTGTACATGTTGGGCATTTTTGAATATCTGGCCCAGAATTTGTATTGCCTCATTGTTTTGCCAGCATCAGCCTTGATTGCACATTCTTTCCCCAACCACATTTTGCCGCTCTTATGCCAATACTTCTGCACCCTCCCTGAACTAATTCAAAATGTCACTACCCTGTCCTTCAAATTTCTTGTCAAGACCCACTTCGACCACAATCCCTACAGAAAAATGCCATCAGGTAATGGCTTGGTAAATGGACAGTAGGGAATACTGAAATAACAAAACAAACAAAAAATCATATGGATATCTTGTAATTTTAAAAACAGGCAATTCTGAATTATTCAAAACCAGCTAAGAGCGTATAGTAACCACATGCTACTATCGCTTGTTCTTTTCAATTGAGTGTTACACCCACTTGTTGCATCTTGTCTTAATTAAATGGAAAGCTTTTCAGGATAGGTACCACCTCTTACTTTGTATGTCTGCACAACATGTGGCCCAAAGGGTCCCCCATCATGACTGGGGTTTCAGGATACTAAAAATAAAAATAAATAAATAAAACACTGGGAGGAAAAAAAGTTGTAGAGTATTAAATATACTAAACAGCCATTCCCCAGTCAACACCTTGAAATAGCTTTATTATTTTATTTTCCATACGTTTTATCCTTCAGTGTTTGTAGAATCCTTTGGGGGGGGGGACGGAATCTAGCTGTTTTGATCAGTTTTGTAACATTTGCTTTTTCCCTTTATGTAAAAATGGAAAAGACACCAATTCTAGTTTATTTACTTCCTTATTCATGCACCACATTAATTGTTATTAGTATGAACTCAGACAGCTATGGAATAGGGTTTGCTCATCATCTGTTTAAATTTTGTTGCAGGAGCACAAGAAAAGAAAATATTGTTTTTAAAGTCCTACAAAAACAGTGGCTATTCTGGAGCAGCAGTGATGGGATGGGCGACAATCTAGTGAAAGGGAAGGGATGTTATAGCAGAGAAATGGAAAGACAGGAAAGAAAAGGAGGTGCAAGGTAGAGTGAGAGACTGTCATTGCAATAAACAGTATGGGGGTTGGCTGAGGAGACAGCATTAAATTGCTTCCAGTCTCTGCTCTGAAAACAGGCCAGAATTTGTTATCCCTCCCCCCCATGTGTCAGTCTTTTCCGTAGGGGAGAGAGAAACTAACAGACACTGTCTCCAGAGCAGCTGAAAACTGACAAAAAAGCTGGTCTCTTATTGCCAGGCAAGCAGCAGTTCACTGTCTTGTTAGTTTCAAGCCATGATAGAAGCACCATTGCCAAAGCCTGTGCAACGTTTGAGGGAGCAGAATGTGACAATGAAAGAGACCTCAGAGAGGCAGAGAAAAGAATAGAGGGGGAAGAAGAAATGAGAATGTGGGAGCAAACAAAGTAAAAGAGCACAATCAGAAGAAAAAGAATTGCCCTAAACTTAATAAAATTAAATAATCATAATAAGGAAGTTCACCGTTAATGCAATGCTTTACAGATGGTCATCCTCACTGCACCTCTGCAACATAGGTGAATATGTATTATAATCACCATTTTACGCATGGGGAAAAGGAACACAAAGCAATTAAGTGACTTACCCCGGCCACACAGTGAGTCAGTGACAGAGCTAGCAATAGACTGTAGAAATTCCCAGCTTCTAGCCCCATGCCGCGCACATTGTCTAGTTCCAGAGAGAAGCAGAAATAATTGAAGAAATCTAAGAAACACAAAGACCAATATATGCCCCTCCTGCATAGAAAAGTGCAGAGAGGAACAAACTAACAGAAAATAAGGCCATGGAATTGTCTCATTCTCACTTTCCCTCCCCAGTCATAGGAAGAGGGACCAGGATGTCAACAGGGTGAGCAAAAGCAGCAGAGACCAGGAAATTACAGATAGACCAAGCCCCAACATTGCAAAGCCATCCAGAGGGACTCCATCCCCTTTACCAACTACAGCAGCATGGCTAGATAAGTAGCTATATTGCCACTGGTGTCTGGGTGCTCTGTGAGCCTTCTAAGATGGGATCAGAGCACATAGAGAAGTTAATACTGCTTGATAAAGTGTTGTATTTCTACAGTTTTTACAGGGTCCTTCAGCACTTCTTGGAGGGGTCATGGGATGCTTACAACAAAAATCATAAACAGATAGAAGTAGAAATGTACCCATTTACTTCAATGGGAGCTACGCATGTCTATCCAGGTTTGAACTGGCTGAATACATAGAAGAAAACTTTCCACCTCCCAATACTCCCCACGGACTGATGCTGTGTAATGCTAGAACACACGATTGAGATTTTTTAAATATAATCATAACAATTGGCATGCCAAGTTTTAGCTGTTTAGTTGGATTATTTTTCCACGTATGATAAAGGCCAAAGTCTCCTCAGAGTTACACTAGAAAAGTGCCTTTAAAATCAATGGGGCTGCACAGGTGCTGTTGAGAGAAGAACTTGGCTATGAAGACACAAAGAAGTCGCTTCTGTGACACAGAAGCCCATTGGTTAGTCACAACTCTGTGTCAGCAACTCTTGTCAGGCCTGACATACTCACTACACCTAACATACTGTTGTCATTATCTGTATCTAAAATGTGGCATGTAATATATCATTTGAACACTGATGACACACTGGTGATTAATAGCATTGTGAAATGTATGTATTAATATTATAGGAGGAATTGTGGATATTCACTGATATTATGCTTTAAAGTTTGTGACCAAACAAAGGGAGAAACAGGTTCTCTCCCAGACAGCAGTAAATGCAGCTGTCTGCCTGTCTTCAATGTAAGTTAAGCATGGTGTGACCCAAAGACAAAGAAAGGCACTTTTACATCTGAGGTAAATAAAGCCATCAGAAGAGCAAGGGGGGAAGATGACCACCTGATCTCAATGTGAGATGGAATGTGCAACCCCAGGAGGCCTTGCTGTCTCTTGAAGCATGGGAGGGGGTCAGGGTGCGGGCTCCGGGCAGTGCTTACCTCAAGCAGCTCCTGGAAACAGCAGTATGTCCGTCTCCCCTGGCTCCTACGTGGAAGCGTGGCCAGGTGGCTCTGTGAGCTGCCCCGTCTGCAAGTGCCACCCCTGCATCTCCCACTGGCTGTGGTTCCCGGCCAATGGGAGTTGCAGGGGCAGCGCTTGGGGCAGGGCAGTGTGTGGAGCCCCCTGTCTGCTCCTACACATTGGAGCCAGAGGGGGAACATGCCACTGCTTCTGGGAGCTCTGCGGATCCATGGCACACACAGAGTGGGGCAAGTCCCTGACCCCACTCCCCAGCTGGAGCAGGACAAGCCCCAGACCTTGCTCCTCACTAGAGTTTGAGGGCCAGACAAAATGTCTGAAGGGCTGGATGTGGGCCTCGAGCCATAGTTTGCCCACCCCTGAGCTAGACCATTTACACTGAATTATCACACAGTCATGGAGGTCCTAAATATGTGCTTCAGTGGGCAGTTTAAAAAAGTAACTTGTATTTTATAAAGTGGTAGCTAGTGGGATCCTTATATAATTAAATATAAAAAGCTATTTTCCTATCAAGCTGTTTGGTGAGGAAACTGCAGCATTGACTGAGGAAGTTTTATCCAAATTAAAAAAAAAAAAAGGTTTGCCAATCAGAAAATGTGAATTAACTGTCTTTCATCAGAGAATGAGCTTTCAAAGAGACAGAGAGAGAGGAGAAGAAAAAATCTAATATTATGTAAACTTAATGAAAACAATTTGCATGAAAAACCTTCAGTATTCAAGTAAAGGAATGTTAAATTCAGTAAATACCACACACTTGCCCCTCTCAGTCTGATGTTTCCTTTATTTCTTCAGGGAAATATAGAATTTGATTTGGTCAGTTTTAGAAGCAAAAGATTATGGAGAGAATCTACAGTTACTTTATTGACTTCAATGGAGCTATGACAATTTGCATCAGCTGAAGATCTGCACCTATTAGTATGTGAAGGGCAATCTTCAGAAAAAATCTGCACAAGTACATCTAATAATGATAATACTTGGGTTTTATAAGAGGTTGACATTTAAAAATTCACCTGCACGAAGAGTTCTCTTTGTTGCTTGGATCAAGGTTTCTGTTTCACATCTTAGATTTTATCACAGGCTTCTGGTTTTATTTATGGTTTCAAGTAATGAAAACACCATGTAAACAAATTTTAGAAGCTGAACAAAACAAGGCGTTTCCTGAAGTACACCAGCTTAGCCTGGTGTTTGATTCTGAAAAGCAAGTTGAAGTATTCTGAAGCTCATGAAGAGTAAGTTAAACAGTGTAAAATGTGTCGTGTGTCAACAAAACGGTTCAGAAAATTATTAATTAGCCAAAGCCATCATTCAAAATTTGAATCGACCCAAATCAGAATTTGAAGTCGGGGGGAGGGGGGGGCGGAAGTGTGGTTAATTCTTCATTTGTTTTTTCGTTTTTACTCATCTCTACCATTGGCAATTTCAGGTACTATTAGAAATGCAGGTACCATATGCTTGGGAAAGAGTGTGCACTAATAAATTATTGTTTAACATGTTTATTATGCTAGTGCCTAAGGCCCAACCAAAAGCAGGGCCCTATTGTACTAGGCACTGTACAAATACACAATAGCAGACAGTCACTGCCCCGAAGAGCTTACAATGTAACTAGGACAGGCGCAGGGTGGGGTGGAAGGGTAGAACACAGAAGCAGAGCAATCAGTAGTCTGGAAGCAAACATCATGGTAGTTCTACAATTTTTTTAAATGTATTTGCGTATTGGGAGGGTGGGTTAAGTGAGCAGAGGATTAATTAAAATGGAAAGAAAAGGGTAAAGCAGGAGGAATGAAGGGCAGGCTGGGGAGAAGAGGGACTGATAGGAAGTGAAACTGAGGCAACAGTCTGTGAGAGCACAGCACAGGGCAGAGAAAGTACAGTCATTGACCATGGATCTAGAAATCAGGAATGCCTGAGTGCCACTTCTGACTTTGCCAATGGCTTGCTGTGTGGCCTTGGACAAGTTGCTTCAATTTTCTATGTCTTGATCCCCCCAATCTGAGAAACAGGGATATTAATGCTTCCAGGAAGGGAGAATAATTAACAATTTAACTTATTTTGCCTCTTTCTGTCCATGGAATGTATTTGAATAAATTGTGATTTTCTTTAATTAATTTATTACAAATTTTTCCTGAATTTCATCTTCCCAATGGCTTACTCTTTGAATTGAGTAGCTTTATTGTGATTGGTCACACAAGTCAGGAAGTGCCATTTCAGCTCGACTGGATGACCATAACTCAAACAGTTTTCTAGTGCAATTGCTCATAGAAAGAAGTTTAAAATTCAGTTTCAGTGAATACATGAGGGTGTGGCCATCACATTTGCTTTCCACAAGTATTTGTGGTTTTAAAGCTCAAGCACCCACATGCTTGCACACAGCAAACGCAAAAAGGGTGCAAAAACTCAGCCAAAGTGAATTTGTTTAAAAATTCGAACAAGTTTACCAAAAAGTAGTTTTGCAGTATTTGCTCAGCTCTTATAGCTGCTCATACTTAATGTTCTCACAAAGGTGTTGTAAGGATTCATTAATGAGTTTGATACTGCTCTGTCTGTATTCATGGGCCTCTCACACTAATCCACCAGTCGGGGTCCCTAAAGATCGTAATCATTTTCCTCCCCCTTTTACAGCAGTCCACTCTTAGAACTCCACAAACTCACAGTCCATGTAGGGGCAGTCCTGCCTTATGTGTCTTTTGTCAGGGAGCAGACTACAACTTGGGCAGCTGGGGCACCCTCGTTTGCCTCCTGCATCTCCTTCCTGGGCTTTGCTCCCTCACTCTTTGTCATCAGGGGACAGACCTCTTTTCATGGAAAATCCACCTCCACATACTCCATTAATTTCATGGCCACACCAAGTGATTCTGGCTGCTGCCTCCAAACCCAGATTCTTGTAGTCCTGGGAATACTCTGTATAAACTGCTCCAGAATAACAGAGTCCATTAGGGCTTCAATGTCCTCTCTATTTGGCTGCAACCATCGAGTTGCCCAGTCAAACAATTTTTGCACAAAGGCCCTGAGGCGTATCCCGTTATCCCAACTGGCCGCCCTGACCTTTTGACGGTATTTCTCAGCTGACAGGCTGACCTTGTCCAAAATAGCAGCTTTTGGTGTATGATAGTCTTTCGCCTGATGTTCACTCAGGGCCATATAGGCTGCCTGAGCCCCACTGGCCAGATAAGGAGCCAGCTGAAATGCCCATGCACACTTGTGCCATCCGGTGCTAGTAGCCATCACTCAAAAGTTAATAAAAAGGCATCAGGGTCATCCCCTGGCACCATTGTACATAGTTTTAGGTAGTGCCAGGCCCATTGTTCAATTCCCAGTCCCCTCACTGGCATTCACCAGCCTCTTCAGCAGCTATTGCTGTACCTGGGGCTGCCCTTCAATGAATCCCTGCAGCATTCATTGTTGCTCTGCCTGCCAATTCAGGAGTCTTTGCCTCTCTGCCTGCTGGGTCTGCTCCACTAGCCAGCCCAGATCTCCTGCCTTCGTGCAGGTCCCCCTCATGTATCCTCTTCTGCTGAGGGACTTACTGATCCAGGACAAGCCCCCACATGTCACAGGGTGCCTCTGTCGCTACTCAGTGATCTCACTGCCTGGCCAGTTCAAATGGTTTCACAGTCACAAATACAAATTGGACTATTTATCCATCACCAAAATGTGCATTTATTTCCCTCTTACATAACAACACTCCCCAGCTCACCCTGTGAGCACCTCTTGAGTTGCCCCCTTACTTCCTGTTTCTTCCCCTTATATTCTCCCCAACAATCTGTCACCCAGGAGCTCACAGTCCCAGACCCCCCAACAGACAGCATATAATTGCCCTTGACTGGCTGCAGCAATGTCAGTGATCAGGGTGCTGGTGATAGCACCCAGTCACAAGCTCCCATTGAAGTTACCGAGAGCTTGGCCATGTACCCCCCGTGAGAGGATTGGAACCAATGTGCTTTTATGACCTATTATTATTACGTAGATATCAGGAGAGAAGAATATTTCTTTCCCTGACTAAACCTGTTCTTCTGACATTCCCAGCCCAATTTCTAGTCCAAAAACATTAAGAAAAGTTCATGTAAGACCTCTACACCCGCTGACATGCACCCAGAATCTAAACACCAGATACAGCCTCAAGCCACACTTTGGATCTGGATTTCAGATGGTTCACAGTTCAGATCTGCTGTTTCACTTCAACTCAATAAAAGACAAGGGGGCTGTTAGCAAAATTCAGATCCAGATCTGGAGTACCTGCAGTGTGAGTGAGCGTTTGGATCCATACTTTGATTTGTGTTTCTCTCTAGTCAACAAAATACAAAAGGGTAAAATGTCTCTAAATTGCAATAATCACATCATAATTGCAAGACCTAGAATAGCTGTATGTTACATGTAGGCCTCAGTTTATTAAAGTTATATTTGTAAAGTGGGCTTACAATGAATGGGTGATCCAATAAGTCATTAAAATCAAATGCTTTTAAATCACAAACACTATGTACTTCATTTACAAGTGTGTGTGTGTGTTTGTAGGGAGAGAAAGGGCTGCATTTTTGTTTAGCACAGACTAATTACAATTTGGATCCATACTTTGATTTGTGTTTCTCTCTAGTCAACAAAATACAAAAGGGTAAAATGTCTCTAAATTGCAATAATCACATCATAATTGCAAGACCTAGAATAGCTGTATGTTACATGTAGGCCTCAGTTTATTAAAGTTATATTTGTAAAGTGGGCTTACAATGAATGGGTGATCCAATAAGTCATTAAAATCAAATGCTTTTAAATCACAAACACTATGTACTTCATTTACAAGTGTGTGTGTGTGTTTGTAGGGAGAGAAAGGGCTGCATTTTTGTTTAGCACAGACTAATTACAAAACAGACCCCATACAGCTTATGCCAAAATAAAAAGTTCAAGGCATTAAAAATCCGAAAAGAATTACATCATTTCCTTGTATCTTCCCTAAGGGCAAGGGATTGGAGAGTATGAGTCAGTCTGCAGACATTAAATGAAAACAGGCTAACTTTACTGACTTTTCTCTACCATTACCGTATGGAGTAAAGCAGACTGTTTGAAGGCTTTTAGAGAAACATCTTATAGCATGCTAGATTTAAAAATAAGTGAAAAGTACACATGTTAAAAGCATGGTTTTGCGATGAGGATTATGTAAAGAAACAGCAAATGGGAAAACCTCATCAGTACATGGGGCAGCATGACCTGTGGAATGTGCATGGGCTCAAGAGCCAGGAGGTCTTGAATACTGTCCATGGCTCCACCACTGATATGCCATGTGGCTTTGGATGAAATATTTTTGCAAGCTGCCTAGAAAAGTGGCTCTTAACCTTTCCAGACTACTGTAACCCTTTCAAGAGTCTGATTTATCTTGTGTATCCCCAAGTTTCACCTCACTTAAAAATTTACAGAATCAGACATAAAAATACACAAGTGTCACAGCTCACTATTACTGAAAAATTGCTTACTTTCTCATTTTTACCATATAATTATAAAATAAATCAATTGGAATATAAACATTGTATTTACATTTCAATGTATACTATATAGAGCAATATAAACAAATCATTGTCTTTGAAATTTTAGTTTGTAATGACTCGCTAGTGCTTTTTATGTAGCCTTTGTAAAGCTAGGCAAATATCTAGAGGAGTTGATGTTCTCCCTGGAATACCTCTGAGTACCCCCTGGGGTACATGTACCCCTGGCTGAGAACCACTGGCCTAGAAGATATGGACACAACACCCATATCCCTTAAGTGGTTTTAAAAACCTCAGTCAATCTTTCTGTATCCCATCTTTCCCATCTGTTATATGGAGAGGGAGCGGGAATAATATGTAAGAATTAGTGAATAGCTGAACGGTGCTTTGTAGATACAGAGGTGATAAGCAATATTGCCTATCTATCATAGCGGTTGCACAACATTCTGCCATTTATCCATTCCACCTTCCAAGCAACTTACAAGGTAAACAAATGTTGTTTAAACCCGGACAGATTTCTCAGTATGGACTTCTTTCTGTTTAATTTACTCATTCAATAACATTCTCTGGATAAAGATTAACTTCTACCAAATGAGAATGGTAACATTAACTTCCCCTTTATACAAGGTCCAATGCAATGGATAGTCAGGCTATGTGCAAATTAGACACATTTCTTCATCACTGACATTGTTGGAGAAAAGAGAAAGCCGGTAAATACTAATTGTATAACATCCCCCATTGTCAAGTAATACTTTCAGTGTCCAAAGCCTACAAAATATTTGGGTATAATACTTTACAATAATAATAATAGTAATTAATTAATAAATTTACAGTTGACTAACAAGCAGGCACAGTAATCACCTGGTATCCCTTAGGTTACAATGTGCTGTGGTTGATGAGATATTTTAGAAGGGCGGATTTTCTGTCTTTCTTACTGTGCACTTTTCTGTTTTTCACTAGTAGTTTCTACTATCCCCATATGTCTATTTTGTCTCTTTAGACTATATTGTCCTCTCTACTTATTGGGCCAAACTCATATGTGATGTAAATTAGGGTCCCTTATACACATTGGTACAGTGGCAAGGGCAAGAAGGTCTGAAAGACTCTAACCATGTGTATAATACTGAAAGGACGATGGAGGGTGGGAAAAAGGCTAACATGCCATCTTACTCATCACTTCCATTAACAGACTGAGCACAAGACTGGAAGCCGTGACCTCTTAAGGAAGACTATGGCTCCTGGAGTCATGTGATTACATCACATCTCAGTTTTAACTTAAAAATAAAAAGTAAATCTTGGTGAAGAGAAGTTTGGAAGCATGATAAGTGTAACCAAAGCAGGGATACCTGCCTGAGTCTGCAGACAGCTTGAAACAATAGTTCTGAGAGGTGTGAACTGTACAGTGCATGTCAATGATGTATTAAGTCCTAGTCCCACTGCTTTGAAGGTCCCACCAACACCATCCATAAGAGGCATCCATGTAGCCAGAGCAGAAGAGTGAAAAGGACCTGGCCCACCCAGATAAACCTGGATGCTGAGGTAGTTATTGGGGGGCCCATTGCTGCCACTGCTGCCTCAACCACACCAGGAAGGAGACTGAAGGAGCTATGAGAGAGGGTTGGATTACAGGATGGAGCCACATGTCCCCACATGTCATGGTGTGCCTAAGACACCACATTGTCTTAATCAAGATCTGTCCTCAGCACCTCACTTCCTCCTCTATTGCGACTAGCTCTGCATATCACCAGTCAGCTTCACCACCACACAAATGCAAGTCAATATGATAGACAGAATGAGTCATGTAAAAGCAGCAGAGAATCCTGTGACACCTTATAGACTAACAGACGTTTTGGAGCGTGAGCTTTCGTGGGTGAATACCCACTTCGTCAGACGTCTGACATCTGCGTCTGACGAAGTGGGTATTCACCCACGAAAGCTCACGCTCCAAAATGTCTGTTAGTCTATAAGGTGCCACAGGATTCTCTTCTGCTTTTACAGATCCAGACTAACACAGCTACCCCTCTGATACTTGATAGAGTGAGTCATGTGTCTGGTGGAATAGGTTTCGTCATCCTAAATGGTACCTGTCCTCTAGGCTGGTAGTCCTACTTAAGCATAAGAGAGTGAGATCTTCTGAAGTGTTCTACTAATTGTTTATACCTTACCAGAGAAAGAGCCAGGAAAGGAAAAACAGGTTGCCCCAGCAGCCAAGACATCTGGTAGGGGCAGGAGTCACATTATGATCATTTTCAGTGAACAAGCTTTGTTTTTAATTAATGAATATTATGACTGTTTTGCATCACTGAAGCCAAAGTGATAGGAGGGGCCAGAATCCAACCCAAATTGTATCACATGAACAAGACCTTTTATAGTAAAGTCTGTGCTGTATCAACTAGACAGTATCTATTCTGTCACTCACAAACAAATCATTAAGGTGAAGTTGCAGACACATATCAATGGTCTGAGTACAAGAAGGTTGGAGTTACATAAAACCTCAAATGCTAGAAATCCAGCTAGTACAGAGTTAAAGCCCTGACTCACTAAATTACTTAAGTACACATACAATTTGGAGTACATAAATTGACTTCAAGTCTCAGAATATGCATGTGCTTAACCATCTTGCTGAACTGGGACCTAAGGTTCTCAAAGACAACGACTCGCACTCTGAGAACAACCACAACATTAACTCTGTCCCAGAAAGTACAACAGATGCAAAATCTCATAGTCACAGACATTAGCATCAGCATTCCATTACACAAAACAGTCATCAGCAAGCGCAAATAGAGCTGTTGTAATGCTACAGTAGAAATAAGGGTATGAGAAATTTACTTCACATTGAATTATGTTGCAATGTCAGTTTCCATATGAAAATCTAAAATACAAATTTATCTTCTGTCATTCTGGGCACAAGAAAAGCCATTCTTTAACATAATTCACTTTGTTGGTGTTTCAAGAATCAGAAGTTTAGACAGAAGTATTATGAATCTTTACTTAACAGAGTCCATATAATCTTAGAAAGAAATAAAACTAAACAAACAAAAGTACAATTTTTAAAGGCCATTTTCCAAACTTAAAAATTAAAAATCCAGCTCCTCTGAAATTCTGGACAGTAACCAAGGGACATCATTGTATTGGAAGTCAATTTAGAAACTCTGGCTAGGAGCCTGCAGACTTGGGTGCGCTGGGACTAGCTGTCACAAGTGGCCAAGGCTGTACAACACACAGGAGAATACCTGTAGGTGGAGCAGACGGAGAGCCACGGACATTCCATAGGACAGACAGAGGAACGATCAAAGAAAAATGAAAGGAAGGGATTCAAAGATTGCAAAGGGAAGGCAAAAGGAATAAGGATGCTCAGCCAGAATATGATGCGGGGGAAACACCAGCTTTTTCTATTCTCTGTTTTCCTTTTTGTCAGAGGGACAAAGAAATTCTACCTTATATGGAACATGACAATGGCGGAATGTGCTATTGCTGAGGTTACCAGTGTCTGGGGCTCCCAAGGAGTATACTGTGTCTGAGCAGCTGGAATGAGAGATAGTGTCTGGATAAATGGATTCAGAGTGTGCCCAACTGTCAGTAGAGGAGAGTTGAATCAAATCTGAGCTGCTGCAGATAGCAGCACCTATTTAGGTCACCTGGGTCCATGGAGACACCAAGACATAGGAGTTTACAGACCAGAAATATAAGTAAGGGGTCGTATGAGCCAACATTAGATGGGGAGTATCCTCCTTCCCATGGTCATTTATCACAGGGAGATATTGGGATATCTGAGGTTCTCTCTCATCGCAGGGTATTTCTATGAGATTAGGCAAATGGGACCAGTGTAGTTAATTATTTCTCAGAAAAGCCATCTCTGACCTTCATTCCACACATGACTCCTGCCAGGGCTGCAAACAGAATATTCCTAAGGAGATGGCCAAAGTTCCCCACCTCTCCCAGCTCTAAGCTCTCTCCCCTACACTCTCTCCCTGCACCCAACCTGCACCCAGCTTTGAGTTCTCCCACTGCACCCAACCCTGAAGCCTCCTAGCCCCACAGCCAGCCCTATGCTCGCCACCCACATTGCCCCACAGACTGTCCTGAACTCATCCTCTGCTGTTCCCCCATACCCAGTTCTGAGCTCTCTCATGCTGCACCTGCATCCAGACCCACACTCTTCCCCCTGCTCCACACATACACCCCTCCTACTGCTCCACTGCCCCATGCTCTTCTCCCCACATTCATATATAGTACCAAAGGAACAGAGTTGATTCACTAAAGTGAGGGATGTTAGATTCTGAAATTCTTTGCATTTGAATCTGCAGTTGCCCTAGCCAGATAAGATCACAGGACTACCAGTATGGTTCAGAAATAAAATGTTTACCTGTTAACTTTGGAGTTGGGACAAAATTCCTTCTAATGTTAAAGCAATATAAACTTATTGACAATACCTTCAAAGAATCTGGTTTTGCCTTCTTTCAGGGATAAGATACTGGGCTTGATGGACCAGGCACTTAGATCCTACAGAGATAAGTGTTACAAAAATACCCATAAATAAGTAGTGTTAAATTGAACCAGTTTGTTTTAGTATTATAATACCTACATATAATGTTTATTGTGCTATAGCGTTTAGTAATCACAATGGGTACAACTACCTCAGCTTAGTAATTGAGATGTTTCTTGCATGCCAGCCTAGTTTGCTGGAGAAACAAGAAGGGTGAGGTAATATCTTTTATTGGATCATCTTCTACTGGTGTGAGCCAGAAACTTTCGAGCTTACACAAAGCTCTTCTTCAGGTCTTCTCTAGTTTGCTGGTAACACTGATCAATCTAGTCATTATTCAGATGATGCTCAGCTCTTTGGTAAAAATTCAGTCCTGATTTAATTGGACACTTATTCACTGAAATCAACAGATTTTTACCTCAGGTGAAATCCTGCCCCCACTGACATGAATGGCAAAACTCTCTTTGATTTCAGTGAGGCCAGGATTTCACATCTCCTTGCACAGTCTGAGTTTGGTCATATCATGCCTCTTTTTATCAACTCACTGGTGGTATTAATGCTCTGTGTGTGCTGGGACAGGATTATCTGAGAAATGACTTCTCAGTCTCTACCCTAAAATGACAATTAAGATCAAATGGGTAGGTTTCGCTTCCACTTCCTGGGATTAGAATCAAGATTGATGTCAGGGCTTTCATAGTTGAGCTCCCTGCTCTTTGACTCTGAAAGACCATGGAGGGAAGCAAATTCCAAAGCCTGGTAGGCTTCATGAGAGGAAGTAAGCTGTATTATTCGTCTGATTTGGGCGGCATGTTTTTATTCCTAACTGTGATGGGATGTACGAGCTAGCACTCCATAGTCCTGGGATACACTGTCCCACTGATGTCCCTAGGAATAGGCCCATCAAGCCCAAGAGTGGCATAGGTCTTGAGTAAAATCCCAATAGGAGTTTCAGAGTCCCAGCTGAGGACTGTAGCAGACAGGTGCAGCTAAGGGTTCCTCTTATAGACTGAGAGGCAGAGGTTTGCTGACCAGAATTCAGAACATAGAGCTCCAGAGACACCAGAGCTGCCCTTTTTTTATGTTTGGAGTTTACGGATAGTTAAGTTACAAGAAGAGAATGTAGACAGAGACTTTGCTGGTTTGTGTTCATTTAGGTGAACAAGGACCTCATGAATAAACTGGAAACTCAGAGACTTTTCTGCTTAACTAGGCCTCCTATGAAAGAGCACCGCTTTCTTTCCAAGCAGTCAGATCCTGGCCCTCTCTCATGGACAAAATGGTAAGATGGTTGCAGACATTTCTGGAGGCAGCCACAGTAATTTTTAATACTATCAGCGGGGAGGAGGGTAGTCATATGCTTTTTAACCGTGTAATTAAGTGCTACATCAATAAGCACCCTATCAATCTATAATCAAAAATAAAAATCCACAGCCTTCCTTATTCTTAAACTTCTTGTGCTTATATAGTTGAACAATATAGAATTGTGTTGAGAAGGAAAGAACATTCCCACCGGTACCTGTCTGAGTTAGGGATTACTCTATAGCTTGAGAATATGCCAGGCAGCCCAAACGTAGTTTTAGAAATATCAAATTCTGCAAAGCTAACATTTGGCCCTTTTGTCAAGCATGTATTTGTTAGTGCTGCTTTGTGTTTCTGACATCTCGCATTTAAAAAAAACACATATTTTTAGAATCTTTGATTCTAGGGCTCTCGAGTTCAAAAACAGGAAGTCCCTGTAGTCAGTATGCTATGCCAGACCACCAGAAAAAAAAAAAGAACCATCACTATTTTGTAATTACAATTGTACAGTGGGCTTTGACAGTTTTTTAAAATAGTTTCCTGCCTCAGCAGGAAACATCCTGTTATTCATGTAACACTCTTTGCTACCTAATGTGAAGGTGTCATGTTTTCAAGTGTATATAGAAATTGTGTTTCACAAACCCTACTGGACCAGTTCTGCTCTTAGTTACACCTGTGCAACTCCATTGACCTCACCAGAGTCTGCAGAGGCATAACATACAGAAAAATTAGACCCACTGGATGACTATTTTTTGGAACAGGCTCTCTTATTTTTTCCACAGATAGCACCAAAATTCCTTTGGAAAGTGTCCTCAGCATCCACAATAGCACAATCCTTTTATTACCTACGTGGTTTCCACATATTGTACATTCTTTCAACTTTCTGTACTTTATCTCAGGCAGAGACTTAATGGAGGGCAAGGCATCTTCAAACTTGTAGATATTCAGCATGCCAGGGCTACAAACAGGAGATGTCAAATTCTGTCAGACTCTGATGTTAAGAGAAATACCTAACCAGAACTGAGGAGAATAGAAAAAGCTAAGAGTGATTACTAAAGTAGAAAAACTAATAATCTGTTAATGAAATTTCAACCATATTGTCTCAGAACAACATGTAAACGATGGCAACAAATGCATGGGGTAGATACACTTTCAAGCACACCTGAATGAAAAATGTTATAGACTCAGATTGCAAAAGGGAAAAGGAAATTGTAAATCAGCAGCAACCTGACATGGAGTGAACAAAAAGCAGTTAAAACAATATCATATTACATTATACTAAAGATTTTTTTTAAAAGGGGACAAAGAGGACCCAGGAAATGATAGACCAATCAGCCTGATTTTGATACCTGGAAAGATACTGGAACAAGTGATTAAACAATCCATTTGTAAGCACCTATAGGACAATAGGGCAATAAGGGATAACCAGCATGTATTTATCAAGAACAAATCTTGCCAACCCAACCTACTTTCCTCTTTTGACAGGGTTACTGGCCAGGTGGATAGGGAGGAACCACTATATGTGACATCTTGTTTTTATTAAGGCTTTTGACAAGCCCATGTGACATTCTCAAAACCTGGGAAACTGGTGTAGATGAAATTACTATCAGAGGGGTGCGCAACTGATTGAGAGATCTTACTCAAAGAGTAGTTACCAATTGTTCATTGTCAAACTGGGAGGATGTATCTAGTGGGGTTCTAGAGGCATCAGTCCTGGGCCAATATTTTCATTAATGACTTTGATAATAGAAGGCAGAGTAGGTTGTACAATTTGCAGATGATGTCAACTTGGAAGGGATTGCAAGTTCTTTGGAGGACAGGATTAGATTTCAAAACAACCTTGAGAAATTAGAGAATTGGTTTGAAACTCACAAGATGAAATTCAGTAATGACAAGTGCAAAGTACTTTACTTAGGAAGGAAAAATCAAAAGCCACAAAATGGGAAATAATTGGCTAGGCAGTATGTGGGGGTAATAGTGGATCACAAAGTGAATATGAGTCAACAATTTGAAGTAGTTGCAAAAAAAGGGCTACTATCATTTTGGGGTATATTAACAGGAGTGTCGTATGCAAGGAGGTAACTGTCCTACTCTCCTCAGCTAGTCAGGCCTCAGCTGGAGTACTGTGTCCAATTCTGAGCACTCTCCTTTAGGAAAGATGTTGATAAATTGGAGAAAGTCCAGAGGAGAGCAACAAAAATGGTATAAGGTTTAGAAAATCTGACTCATGAAGAAAGGTTAAAAAAATGGGTATGTTTAGTTCTGAGAACCAAAGTTTGAAGGAGGGACATGATACCAGTCTTCAAGTATGTTAAGGGCTGTTATAAAGAGGATGGTGATCAGTTGTTCTCCTTGTCTGCTGAAGGAGGGGCAAGGGGTAATGGGTTTAATCTAAAACCAAACAACTGACCTTCCAAAAAAGTGACATTTCAGTCATCTCACACAAGAATGCTGGAACTACGGAATGAGACATAAGAGTGAAAGAATGACCAGGTATAATTTAAAACTAGTAATCATTAGATCAATAACAAAGAATTCATCTAGGAAAACTGGGAATTGAACAATGTAAAAACAAGCACAAAAAGTTGTGTTTTGGCCAGGAATGTCTGGACAGAGAGAAGAAATTGTCACCTAATGTCAGCAGAAAAATTCGTCTAAATGCCAACAGCAAAAAGAAAATGTGAAAATCACAACAAAAAGAAATATTTATCATTCACAAATTTCCATGTCACCTGTGGCAAACTCTGGGAACAAACTTTCCACAGAGAATGAGAATGGGTATTTACTGGCAATAGATTATTATTCCAAATATTGTGAAATCTCTCCCTGAAAGGGAGATTAGAATAAATCACTCCAGATTGACTTGTTACATCTAAGGAGAGACAAATCTGAAGACACACCCACTTCTAATTTTAAAAAAATCTTGACATTTTGCAAGAAATCAAAGACTGCAAGAAAACAAGGTATTTTAATTTTGGGAGTACAGGAACAGTCCTTTAGGCAATTGTGAATCAATGGCTCCAAGGCTGAGGCATCAGTGAATCCAATGTACTGGTATAAAGCCCCATTCAGAGCAATTGCTAATCCAGCAGGTCCATAAAACCCATTAGAATTTTTGGGGTCAATAAAAACAAATAGACAAAACAGAAAATGCTATTGTAACAGATGACTCAAATGTAAATTTCAGTCTGTTGGTCTATATCAGCAAAAATAATGAGGAGTCCTTGTGGCACCTTAGAGACTAACAAATTTATTTGGGCATAAACTTTTGAAAGCTTTCAGGGGGGTTTGCTGATACAGACTACCACAGCTACCACTGAAACCTGTCACCATGCAAGGCACTGAATTTAACTGTATGAAGTGGAAATCCATCAACTTCATGAAAAAAACTCATGATACATCAGATGAGGTGGGTTCTAGCCCACAAAAGCTTATGCCTGAATAAATGTGTTAGTCTCTAAGGTGCCACAAGGACTCCTCATTTTTTTTCAAAGTTAAGTGTGCCTTCTAGTTTGTACCCAATTCATCACTGCTTCACAGTTCTCACAAGGACAAGATGCCATATTTCATTAGACAACTCCAATGCCTTCTCTAGGGTACAGGCCTAGCCCCACCATGCATACGCCTGGGACAATTTCAGGTTAGATTACTGCCATGCAATCTACTTGGTGCCTTGATGAGCATCTGGAAAGCAGCTGGTGCAGAATGCAATGCTTACTCCATGGAAGGGAAGGGAGTGGAAGAGTGTTGTCAGTCTTTTACTTTGGTACGCGCCACACTGATCTAGCTACAGGTTGATCATTTTGAGGGACTAATTATAATTAGAGCCAGGAGATGGATTTTAGTCAACAATTTATATGACAAACGTAGCCATTTGTTCATAAACAAACTGATTTTTATACCTTTGTTCACTATTATACATTATTCAACAAATGTCCAATGCAAACAAATCTTTAAGTGTTGGAATATTGAAAAAAATCCCCTGTATATTTTAGCTACTATTAGGATAAATACAGGGCCATATAAGTGTCTAGACAGATATTTTATTTGGCCATTCCTATGTATTAATGCTGGTGAAAATGAAATATATTATAGTAGAATCCAGAGGCCTCAATCAGAATTTGGGCCCCATTGTGTTACACTCTGTACAAAATCATATGAAGACATTAGGCCTGTCTTGAGGAGCTTATATTATTCAGTGGGAGTGTTGCTTTCCAGTAAAAGTCTTATAGCCTAAATAGCATAAAATAGATGAATCTGGTTCACCTTGAAGATATTGGGCCAAATGCATCCCTGAATACTGAAGTCTATGGCTTACACCAGAGATGAATTTTGTCCATTCTATTAAGCAGAGGGCCAGTGGGTATATCATGGAATTCTGTTCTGTCCCAAAGAAATGTCAAATGAAATGTGCTAGTGATGCACATAAAATATATAAAACCTGCAAAACTTGGTACATATAAATCCAGTATGTGCAGGATACTCCTGTCATATACAAAGTTTTTCTCCTTTGATAGACATCGTTATTGCATATGATGCATATAGAAAATACAGCTCATTCAGATACCACTGAAAAAACAAAGAATATACATTTTAGTGGGAGACAGAGGAGGTCTCATCATGAAAATACCTTCTAAACTCATCCATGTTCATGGGAGTTAGATTTCAATATGCAGAGAATAGACCCTCAATGAATTTTTTTAAGCATAAATATAAAAAAATGAACCTTTGCCAAACTGAAAGATGAGAATGAACACACCAAGGGCCCAATTGTGCTAGTGAGGCCCAGCCCTGAGTATGGGAAATTCTGGGAGAATTGTGGCACCCTGAAAGTCCTGAGGAGCACATCCACCATACCATCCCTTTAGAAGTTACACCATGTGCACCACCTGATAGCTAGTCAAAGAGCTCATAAACGAAGGCCATGTAAGGACATGGATAGACAGCTGACTCTACTGGCTAGAGTGGAGGAGGTTGGGTCAATGGCCCCATGTCCTCCCCATCCCTTTTGAAAGGGCTAACACCCAGAGTAGAATTGGAGTGGAGGAGGAGGAGGGATCACAAGCACTGAGCAGCTCTTGCTTTGGTTTTCTAGTGAATAAAATACAAGTCACCTCTAACAAAGGCAAGATAATCCATTATAAGGGATAGGAGCAAATTACTCTGTGTCCATTCACATTTTGGGTGCACATTCATAGGATTGTGCTCCTGAAATCGTCCTCTAACTTTAAAATGATGGATTTTAGCTAGGTAGCAGAAGCCTCAAAGGGATTGGAGACTCACTTAAAGGGAAATCAGTTCTCTGTTGTATAAATAATAAAAATAACTGCATGAAATGTATGTCTCACAGATTCCATGCTGGAACTATTAAAACCTCAAAGTTAAAATCCAGCGTACCGCGTGACCACAATAATGATTAATTTATGGAAAAATGAAGGGCTATTTTGTGTGTGTGTGTGTGTGTTCAGCAGTAAACAGCACAAGTTCTCATTTTTCCACTTAAAAGAGTGACTAGGTATTCTAACATATTTTTAAAAGGCTAACACCCTTTTCACACTTTGTACCAGATCCACAGTTCAGTAATACACTAGATTTTTCATATTTTCATCCTGGTTACTAAGTACTATAGGTCAGTCAAGTGTCTTTTAAGCAAGGAAACTGGATCTGGTTGAAGTTAGGAGTAAATCTAATGCAGTGGTGTTCACACTTTGCCACAGCAAGGGCCACATCTACTTTACTGAAAATAGATTAGATTTGAATACTTTTAATCAGATTGTGCATCCCACAAAGACTATAGGTCATATCATGGAGTGTTCCATCTTGATCCAAGCAACCAGTTAGATCTAGGATTCCTGTACCGTTGAGGGATAATCCCAACTATTGTTCTGTACATGGACTAAATGGAAACCCCCTTCTCCCGGGCCACATGCGTGCACACACACAAAGAGAAAAAATGTTTCATTTCTGTAAGGATTGTCCTAGACCTGAAACAGGACAATAGTGGGTGGATGGAAATACTATCCCAACTCAATACAGTAAGCAGCCAGTAGTAGAGAGATTCTTCATCAAATGTGCATTTAGGCTGGAGTCTGGTATTAACATGTGAAGTGATGGCTGATTCCAACTACTTCACCATCAAGCTGGCAATGAAAATCCCAAATCCTAGAGCAGCAGCAGTCTTTAAATGAGGTGCCCTGTATATCAGTTATAAATTGAACTTCCTGGCATCACGGTGTATCTCACTTCCAGCAGTTGAACAGGCAATAAAAAAATAACCCAGCTGTAGCACCAAATGGGTGGGCAAGGTGCATCCTAACTACGTAATGCTCTTCCAAGGCAGGATAATAGAAATGGCTGCTTTCTAATGAGACTTTCTCTTAATGCTGTTAGGAATACAGAATATCATTCAAAAGTGTTTTTAGCAGCAGTTCCCCCTAAATCTCTACTCGTGCCCCAGAAGATTAATAAATGCATTGTCCAAAGTTTGTTTAGCATCCTACACTGACCTAAATGGAGGCTGGATACAGAATCCTATGCTTGGTTTGAAAGGGGAAGATTCTTTAGACCCTTTAAGTGAATAAAACCATCAACATCTCTGTGTTTAATCTTATGGGCTTGTCTATTTCTGGCTGAGTATTGTTATTGTGACACGCACCTGTTACTTTGGAGACACATGAGGTTATATAAATCTCATGCTTATGAAGTGATTCCACAGATTTACAACTACCATATATAAGATCATGGAATTCTGCATCCAACAATGAATTATTCTGCTGGAGTGGAACAGCAGACAGCTATCAGTATCACAGAGATCCTGCAAATTTCATTTAATCCTACCATACAATTCTCTTTCTTAGATTCAAAAGGAATCCCAGTGATCGAGAAAGTTTTAGTAGCTTTTTGGTACATAAACTTTGTAAAACACATTACATTTATATATATATATATGCACTTTTCTGCTGTTCTGGACTTGGGTTAGATCTAAAAACTATAGAGGTTATTTGGACACTTTTTCTAATGACTTATAATACCCACTGTGACTGAAAGCAAGCCAGGGATTTGTGGAAACCTAAAACCTTTCTTTTCTATCGTTTTGAAAATCCTTGGAGTTTAGCTTTGAACTTTAATCAAGAAAAGTTATATCTCCTAAACAATGGCATTTGTTGATTGGATGAAGGACTAGATCAATATTGGTTTTGGCAACTGGCTTTGGCTGTGTTTGCCTGCAGAAATATGCAGGTTGTGGTGTTAAAAAATTATGTCAGTTCCTCAACTTGTGCCTCTTTTTCTTGGAGCTATGCCTGAAAGTTTCCAAAGTTACTTCTGAAAGTTAACCTAGAGTCTGGCCTCCTCAGCAAAGGAAGTTGCACATCAAATAATAGAATGTAATCTACTATTGTGACCTAACAGCAGCCTTTACTCTGCCTGTTTTCATGATATTATCACATATGAAATCAAACTATGAGAAGGAAGATAATCAAGGAGACTTCATAATATAACTGAAGTGTTAAAAGCATAGATGCATAGGGCCTGAGTCTCATTTATACTATTTAAACCACTGATTTAAACCACTCTGGCAATCAAAAAGGGCCTTAAAGTGTAAATATAGATTCATATATTTTAAGGCCAGAAGGTTCCATTGTGATCAGCTAGTCTGAACTCCAGCATAACAGTCCAATAGCTGTGGTTAAACTAGGCCAGGGGTTCTCAAACTTCATTGCACCATGACCCTCTTCTGACAACCAAAATTACTACACAATTCAGGAGGGGGGACCGAAGCCTGATCTCACCCAAACCCCATTGCCCTGGGTGAGGAGAGGGGTGAGCTCCACCACCCTGAACTGCAGGGCCAGGGCCCAAGGGCTTCAGTCCCAGACAGCCCCGTCACCCAGAGCTGAAGCCGTCAGGCTTCCACTTCGACCCCAGGTGGTGGGACTAGAGCTTCGGCTTTGATCCCAGGCAGTGTGGCTTGAGCTTTGACTTGGGGCCCCAGGAAGTCTAAGGCAGCCCTGGTAACCCAAAAATGGGGTCACAATGCACTTTGGGGTCCCAACTCACAGTTTGAGAACTGCTGAACTAGGGTGTATCTTTAAGGACATTTTCCAATCTTGATTTAAAAGTTTCCAAAGATGGAGAATCCATACAACCCTTGATATATTGTTCCGAAGGTTAATTACCCTCACTGATACAAAAAGTGTACATTATTTTGAGTCTGAATTTATCTAGCTTCAATTTACAGCCGTTGGATCATGTTAGTCCTTTGTCTGCTAGATTGAAGAGCCTTCTATTATCATATTTCTGCTCCACACCTAAGTATTTATAGAGCTTCTCTTTGATAAGCTAAGCAGATTGAATTCCTTGAGTCTATTGCTTATAAGGCATGTTTTCCAATCCTATATTAATTTTTGTGGTTCTTTTCTGCACCCTTCCCCATTTATCAACATTCCTTTTGAATTGTGGACACCAGAAGTGGACGTGGTATTCCAGTGGCGGTTACACTGGGACCAAATACAGAAACAACCCTATTTGCCACTCCTGTTTGCCCACTCACAATGTTGCATAGTGACAGATTTGTATACTAAATCTTGCTGCTAAGCTCCACCCCTGTGCTGTCAAGGAGGGATCAGTCATTCAGAGACTTAAAAAACTAGGTCTGTTCAAAGACCCAAGGGTCGAAAACACATATTCCTCACAGAGACACAAACAAACACAACTCTCTTACTGGTCCCATTCAGGGGCCTGAAACCCAAGCCACATAGAGACAAATAATCAGTAGATGGGCCATTCACACCACTCACCAAGTCCCATTACCTCCAAGCACAAGTCCATAACTATGCCCTATAAAATTCTGCTGTTTGTCCATAATGGACTATTTTTTATAACAGAAGCTCTTCCCTATAAGCATTGCTCTGCACTGATGCTATTTGGGACTGTTCTTCCAATTCTTTATAAAAAGAATTGAACTAATTCACTATATAAGTAGTCCCACTGTATCAAAGAAAAAAAAATTTAAATACAGTATATTGAAAACATCAGGAAATAAGACATTGAAGAAAAAACAACTGAAGAACTTTGCATTATAATGAAGAACCAGTAATAGGATTTTTATGAAAAGAATTACCCAGTCCTACTACATAAGGATGCAATATGTTGTTTGGGCCACATACAATGTGTATTTTTCTAATTTTCTCCATTATTCTTTTGAATGCTATGATGCCTGCCATAACTTAAGGCAAAAGCCTTCTAAAACCATTTGATCTTTGTATGTATTCCCATGCTCTGCTTTGATAATTTACCCTATCATATGGATCAGAGGGTCATCTACACATCTCATTTTGGAAAAAACCCTGTACTTTCTGAAGCATCCCATAGCTCAAGTGGAATTAAAATGTAAACATTTCTGTGTTGATTATCACAATGAATACAGCTAAGCAATTTTTCCGTGGAACATTCAAGTCTACTGGCAGTACTTGGTGAAGAGATTGCAGCTACTATAATATATCCTAAGAATTCCAGGAGTCTTCAGATTGAAGGAACAGTCAATCCTGTGATTTTTTATCTAATCACTTCTTCATTTAGTACTGCTGAAAAGTAATGGTTAAGCTCATAAAAATATTATTCACGTAAGTTAATACACTTCCTCCTTAGATTCATTTGATGCATTTTCTCCCTGAGGGAAATCAACGTAGAGAGCTTTCCAGAGTACCTCCTTCTCCAAACTAGGCCTTAGTGGCACGAAAAACTGTAATTGACTTCAGTGGAAATTACATATCTCTACTTGCTATGACATCAGGTGCAGATGGTCTAATGAGCAATCTGTTTTTTATGTCTGGCCTTTTTAGGGAAAATGTCTTTTTACAGTTAAGCCAATATACAGTGTGTGTGTGAGGGGGGGACACATCATTTGCAAGGGAAACAGCTTCAAGAGTGCAAGTATTATTAGCTGAGCAGAAGGAAATTACTTGGAGATGAGAGTTTTGGTAGCTCTGGGTTAAAGTGTCAAAGTATAGATGTTCAAGCAGTTTGCAGACCACCTGAACCATGAAGTCTGTGTTTCTTCTACTTCCCCTTTCCCAAAGACACGTGAGGGAGGCTGGCATCATTGGTTAGGACATGTTGCTATTATTTTAAAGTGGGAAATGGGAGGCAATTTACATGTTCCATTTCAAAGGCTAAATGAAACTCACTATGTCTACGAAACAGTTTAGACTTCCCGGTTCATGTCTTGAGTAGGTTATATTCCTCTTTCATTATGACTGTCACATCTGTAAAGTAACCTTTTGCAAAGCTACTGCTGAGAAATCCAGACCCACTTTAGAGAATTCATTTACTTTCATTAAACATACAGTGCCAGGGACCAACTATTAAATTGCTTTATTACAGGATGATTTTGGTTAGAAAGAGTGATCTTAGTAAGAAGAGAAAAATGAGTCAGTAATTTGTGGAAGCTGCAGTAGGCATAAAACATCTTAACCACAAGAGGCAGTGGGGGGCGGGGGAAGGGGGAATATAGAGAGGAGTGTTGCCTATGTTTCTAAAAATATCATCCAAAAGACTTTGTCACCCTAGTACTATAGGCAAGGCACGCACACACACAGACAGTTTCTCTGCCACCCCACATAATATCTAGAAGACAATCCATTTAAAAGACTCGGCCAGATTCTCCAGTGCAGCATGGCTGTTTTGAGCTGCACTGGTCAAGGGAGAATCCCCCCAGTGTAAAGTGATACTCCAGTGGCATAGGGCCAGCATAGGGTCTCTTACACCACATACCCTGCTGAAGTTAGCAGAAGAAAAAGGGAAGTGGCTGGAATGCCTCAGGCCCTGCAAATTTTCATCTGCATTTTCAGCCCTCTGTAGCTCTGACATAAATTAGAGCAGACCTCAGGTTCTCTGACCCAAAGAATATAGTCTAAACTTGGACCTGACACAAGTGAGACAACAGAAGGATACAGAAAGCAGAGAGGAAGGACTATAGAAAAAAAATTTAAAATGCGCATTATTACTTAATAAGGATGTGCTTCAAAATCCATAAAAGTCAATGGAAAGATTATCTAAGATACCTATATGCCCCCCATTACCACACTGTGACAGAGATTGAAACCCCGTGAAATATTTTGAGAGGCCATATTATATTAAGTTTATGAATCACTCTGGGCAAGGGATTATATGCAACGCGCCGGGGAGAGTTATCACGGCACCTCCAGGAACCAAAACCAGTGTGAGTAAGGTGGTCAGTCTCTTAGGTTGTAAACACTTCCAGAGAGGTACTACCCTTTGGGGAGACTTGCATATACTGGCTCAAACTGGGTTTTCCAGAAAACTTTTTAAATTAGCAAATGATTATGACTCTGTCCAAAGGGAGGCCCCAACCCTCATGCAAGGGACGTTGGCCTATCAGATGCCCCACAGAGAACACAGGCAATTTTTGGTATGTTTAGTATGAGTTTAAATCTTTTTTATTTTTTTATGTTTTCTCTGTAATGCTTTACATTAAGAATACACGTGGCTGCTTAGAAAGAGTTGTGTGGTAACTTGTAACTGTTGGCAATGTACTGTTCATATAGCCTATGGAGAAAAAGAAAAGCAGAGGCACTGGTCTTTAGGCAGTCTGGCTTACAGGGGATATCATATTGTAATGGAGGGGCCTGTGCAGCCTTAAAACTCTGATCAGGAAGGAGAGAGATGCAGGTCTTCATGCAAGAGAGATGACAGCTGGGGACTGGAAACTTTAAATGGTGCCCTCAAGTGATCATGGAGGAGGAATACAGTTGCAGTTACTCTGAAACTGTTGCACATAGAATCAGGATCTTTTACTGCATTTATTCTCATAACATCCCTCAAGGCAGGAAAGTGCTATCATTATTGCCATTCTATAGGTGGTAGACTTAGGTGCAGCAAGACTAAGGGTTGGCCTACACTGCAATGAAAAACCCATGGCACCAAGTCTCAGCGCCTGGGTCAATTGACTTGGGCTCGGGCTGCAAGGCTAAAAATAGCAGTGTACATATTCCCATGTGGGATGGAGCCCATCTAAGGGTATGTCCACACTGCAGTTAGACACCCACAGCTGGCCCATGCCAGCTCACTCAGGCTAATTTGCTGTTTAATTGTGGTGGAACCATCTGGGACTCTCCCACTTTGCAGGGTACAAGAGCCCAGCCCTGAACATCTACATTGCAATTAAACAGCCCCTTAGTCTGGGTCAGCTGACTCACGCTAGCTGCAAGTTTTTAACTGCAGTGGAGACACACCCTAAGCGACTTGCCTAAGATCACAGAGGCAGGGAATTGAATTGGGGTTTTCTAATTGGCAGAATAGCTTCTTAACCACTGAACCAGCTTTCCTCCCATTGAAGCACCAAGCTTTGGATCAGGCTGTTGGCCATGTTGATGGTTCCATTCAAATTATTTTGCTGTAATTGTAAGTTATTCATTTCATGTGGGCACCTTGGAAGAAGCTGGATTTTAGAAGAGACTTAAATGGAGTATTGCGGTTTGGCACTATTATTCCAGAATTCATCAGTGTTCTTTGCTCTGTTTTTGCTTGTAAAGTTCTGATGTCTTGCAATCACCACTCAGTTTATTTACTGAGTTGACTCGGAAAATCCTACTGGCTTCAGCATTTGGCCTTAAAAATTGCTATTAAATTTCCCCTCAGAAGATTCAACAAAAATATTCGATCCTGATGTATTTTTAAGTCTGTCCAGATGTAAAGTGCTGATATAAATTTACTTCTTTTTATGAGTTCAGAGTGGTATTCGGGAAGGGGGATGTTTCTTAATTAAACAAGGTACGTTCTGCTTAAATTCGGAAGTCGTTTCTGGCTGCTGTGATCTAGCCCATATAATCAATCTCCTTTCTTTATGTCAAGGGTTATGGAGATCATACAGCAGTGGTGAGGTAACAGAATGCTATATTGTGTTCACATAACAACACTGCACATAAGAGATTCCAACTGGGCTTTTAGCATCCCCTTCTAGGATAGGAATGTAGAACCACAGGACTCAACCATAAACAAAGAGACTCAGCTTTTAATAGTTTTTAATCAAAAGGCAATATACTGAGAAAATGGAGATCAGATACTATCATCAAGGGGGCTTTGCTGCAGCTAAGCCATGCTTTATTTTTAATGAAATAGGTGCCGGAGCTCAAGCAATTAGGTGCCAGGGCTCAAGCAATTTTTTTACATTCATAACTGATGCAGAAAACCCAGAAGTGCCAGGGCTATGAACTGCTACGGTTAGAGGTGCTGGGGCTCAGCTCTGGCAAATCCTGACACAAATTAAGCACTGCAGCTAAGGGAAAAATCAGGGTTTGTAAAAGAATGAGTCTTCACAGATGTAAGAGTTAGCAGATCCTCTACTGGACTTTACAAGCTCAGTTCCTTCAAATGTTTCTCACATCCTCTGTATACACAAATACACCCTCCCCTGGATTGCACCTATAGATGCTACTTCCTTCCTGGAATTCCTGTTTCCTTAACAGTTTTGAAGGCTAGGGATGAGTGAGGAGGCCAGTATCCAGATTCAGATTTATTTTTAATAGGAAATGTCTGAGAACATTCAGATTTAGTTTGGGTACAAATATAATGGAAATCATGGGTTGAAATGTGATCACCACATAGCAGGAGAGGCATAGGGTGTCATAGCTCACTTTTCAGAGGGAAATACAAAGCAGAAGAATGAAGTGTGGCTGTTGTGTTTTACCACAAGAGCTAGGTGAAAAGTGCCAATATATTTTTGTGGAAGATTTCAAACTAATTTTCATTCTGTTGGATTTTCAGAGGAACAATATTTTGTTTTCATTTTTTTAATTCGGTGAAAATTTTTACCGAAAATGTTTGTTTTTCTGGAAGTTCTTGAAATGATGGTTTGGTTTGGTTTGGCTTCAGTCGCCCTTTGCCCTCTACCACCTTCCCTCCTTCCCCTCCATTTTCCTTTCCTCTCTCCTTTCCTCCTTTTTGTCACTGCAAAAGGAGAAATAAGGGAAGAGATGAAGGGGGAAAACCAAAAAAACAAATTGTTTAATCAAAACTATAAAATAGCCACAAAATGGATTTTGCAAAATTCTTCATTTTTAAAAAAAAGCTCATTTTTCCTTTGAAAAACTGTTTTGTATGAAAATTTTCAACCAATTCTAATTACCATTGTCATGTTTGGACCTTAAACTATATCTGACTGTAACTATGTCTGACTGTAACTCCTGTCCCACTACCAGGGGTTCTGTGTGACTCCCATTCTTCCCTACTCCAGCTCCCCGCAGTCTTCTCACCATACCAGTGGCTCTATGTTCACCCTTATTACCCCGTTCCCTCTCATGTCAGGGATTCTGAGCCCTCCACTCTCTCCCTACCCCACCCCCCATACCTGGGTCTCCATTCTTCCCTCCCTGAGAAGGGCCCTGTACATGCCTCACATGACCCTCTTCCCACTATAACCCTTCTTTCCCTCTTCCTCCTTAATCCCTAACATTATTCTTGTTTCTGTCTTGGAGGTAAGTCATTCATGTCAAACTCTATTGGGAGGATGAGCAGAGATGAGAGGGAGCATTGTTATGCTAGAAGAAGTTAACAGATGCCAACCAGCCAGACATGCCAAACCCATGGAAAAAATGCAGAAATTGGGCTTGTTTTTGGATTAATTGGCTTGTGAGTTGCTTGTTGGCTAGTTTTTGGCTTGGAACTTGTTGCTTGTTTGGCTTGTAGCTTGTTGCTGCTGCTTTTTTTTCTTCTTTTAGTCGGCTCCTGGCAAGCACGGGCAAGGGGGGGCAAGCAGGGGCAGAGGGGGGGAGAGAATCAAGGGTGCACAGCAGGCCCATCACAGTCCCAGACTGTCGGGGGGATCTAGTCACATAGAGTGTTGGGGTTCTTAGGGATTGGCTTGTTTTGAAATAGGATTAGCTTGATTTTTGACATCATGAAAGTCAGGGTGCTTATTTACTGTGTGAAAGTTGGCAACTGTGCAAGCAGCTGCTGTTTGATCTCTGGAGACTTGCAGAGGTGCTTCAGGCTGTGGCTGTGCTAAAGAGCTGGCCAATGTGTCCCCTCATTTTACCCATTTTGGTTTTCCAATTCTCCTCACTCCCTCACCCCTCCCAAATCAATATGGTTCTGGCCACTGATGCCCAGCATATTCCCTGAAAATCTGGAATTGATCATATACAGCATTCAAAAGTTATCACGTTACAAACATACAAACGGACAGAGAAATATCATTGAGTTGTGTGTAAGGCCTTCACAAGGTAAGTCGGTGATGACAAAGCCTTGGTCAACATCCTGTTAGTTAAATGACTCGTCGAGGTCATGTTCTATCTCACTGTAATTTTCAAGTGAAGACAAGTCCTATGGTCTTCCTATCCATCTGTTGGGCCACCATTGTGTATGCTGAGACAGAACTTCTTAGTCAGTGTTCAGTGGATCACAAATCCCACACAGGGTAGGCTCTGACCATCCTTCCCTCACTATCTAGTTTTAGGGCTTGTCCACACTCCATACATTATTATGTGTGAACAGACACAATACTACTTAAGTTTCCATAACAGCCTCTTACGCGTTAGTAGACTATAGATATACATTCTCTTTTACAGAAGCCATGCTCATTTGTTCCTCTCATATCATGTTTTAGGATTCTATTTTTAATAATCATTTACACCAATTTATCCATTTTAGAAGTAAAGCTCACTTATCCTTAATACCCAGTATCACTCCAGTATGTTTTCTAAAGATAGGTACAACTTTTGCTATTTTACAGTCCTCTCATGGAGTACCTGATTGTAATGAAAGATTGCATGTTTGTTAGAAACTCAGCCACTGCTTGTCTAAGGTTCTTTAGAACTCTTGGGTACATATCATGGAGTTCTGGTGACATTTTGCTCGTAAACATATCAGTACATTCCAACACCTCCTATTTTGACCCCTCAGTGTCTGACAGTCATCATCATAGCTTGTTATTCCAAAACCAACGCCAGAATTGGGTTGTGTCACTTATCTTGAATAGTTTCTCAGGAGTACAGGGTATTCACAGATTCCAAGGCCATAAGTGATCATCTAGCCTGACCTCCCGTACAACACAGGCCAGAGAATTTCCCAATAATAATTCCTAGATCATAGCTTTTGGTAAAACATACAATCTAGATTTTAAAAGAGTTAGTGATAGAGAATCTGTCACGGCCCTTGGTAAGTTGTTTCAATATTTAATTACTCTCACTGTTAAAACTGTTCATCTTATTTCCAGACTAAATTTGTCTAGCTTCAACTTCCAGCCATTGGATCATGTTATATCTTTCTCTGCTAGATTGAAGAGCCCGTTATCAAATATTTGTTCCCCATGAAGGTGCTTATAGATCAGAGGTCGGCAAACTTTGGCATGCGGCCCATAAGAGTAATCCACCAGCAGGCCATGAGACATTTGTTCATGTTGACCATCTGCAGGCACGGCCCCCTGCAGCTTCCAATGGCCGCGGTTCGCCATTCCCAGCCACTGGGAGCTGCGGGGGGCCATGCCTGCTGACAGTCAATGTAAACAAAATGTCTCACGGCCCGCTAGTGGATTATCCTGATGGGCCGTGTGTTGAAGGTTGCCAACCCCTATTATAGATTGTAATCAAGTCACCCTTTAACCTTCTCTTTGTTAGACTCCAAGGAGCTCAATCCATTTAGTTTATCAGTATAAGGCATGTTTTCATATGCTTTAATTATGCTCATGGCTCTTCTCTGAACCCCCTTCAATTTATCAACACTCTTTTTGAATTATGGGCACCAGATCTTGACAAAGTATTCCAGCAATTGTTGCACCAGTGCCAAATAAAGAAGTAAAATAATCTCCATTACTTCTTGAGATTCCCTGGTTTATGCACGCAAGGATTGCATTAGCTCTTTTGGCCACAGCATCACACTGGGAGCTCTTATTCAGCTGATTCCTCTACAGTTCCCAGACCTTTTCAGAGTCACTGCTTCCCAGAATAGAATTCCCCTCATGTAAGTATGGCCTGCCTTCTTTGTTCACGCATAGATAAATACATTTACATTTACTCATATTAAAATGCATATTGTTTGCTTCCACCCATATTACCAAGCAATCCAGCTCACGCTGCATCAGTGACCTGTCCTCTTCATTATTTGCCACCCCCCTCCCCAGTTTTTTTTGGGTCATCTTCAAACTTTATTAGTATTGATGTTATGTTTCCCTCCAGCTCATTGCTAAAAATGTTAAATAGCATAGGGTCAAGAATGGATCTTTGCAGGATCCCACTAGAAACACACCCACTCAATGACAATTCCCCATTTACAATTACATTTTAAGTGCTGTTAGCCAATTTTTAATCCATTTAATGAGTGCTATGTTAATTTTTTATCATTCTAGATTTTTAATCAAAATGTTGTACAGTACCAAGTCAAATGCTTTACAGAACCCCAAGTATGTTACATGAACACTATTGCCTTTAATCAACCAAACTTGTAATCTCATTAAAAAATATCAAGTTAGTTTGACAGAATCTGTTTTCCATAAATCCATGTTGATTGACTTAATTATATTGCTCCTTCCTTTAACTCGTTATTAATTGAGCCCCATATCAGCCATTGTCTTGCCCAGGATTGATGTTAGGCTGATAGGCTTATAGTTACCTAGGTGTGACTAAGCACCCCTGTATTCACACCCTACATACTATTGCAATACGTTTTGTACAAAATATGCCTTGTAAGGTATTATACAAAAGTTAATAACATGTTCGTTATTAATATCAGTACAATACATGTGTTAACATTATTCATGAAGTTATGAATTCCCTATGTATGATGTTACTAGAACATATTTAAAACCAGACCGCTGGCCTAGGTAAAGGTGATAAACAAGACTGTAATAGCAGCAGAGAATCCTGTGGCACCTTATAGACTAACAGACGTTTTGGAGCGTGAGCTTTCGTGGGTGAATACCCACTTCGTCAGACGCAGGTAGTGGAAATTTCCAGGGGCAGGTATATATATGCTAGCAAGCAAGCTAGAGATAACGAGGTTTTACAGATCCAGACTAACACGGCTACCCCTCTGATACAAGACTGTATCAAGACTGATACAAGACTGTAATAGACTGGGTTTATCTCAGTTTACATATTAGCTTTGTTTACAGCTATCGAGCTAAACTACAGGGATCTGAACTCAAAAGATGAAAAATTAATATGGCTCCTGCAACGCAGAGAAAAACCATCTTGAACAAACACTCCCTTGCTAGATTAAGTTTTAGATTTTCAGATGCATGTTTTCACTTTTATTTGTTTGTAACCATTTCTACCTTATTTCTTTTGTTTGGTATCACTTAATGCATGCTGTTTTGTTAATAAACTTGTTTTACTTTTACTATTAACTAATTCAGTACTGTGTCTGAAGGGAAGGTTTATTTACCCCAGTTAAATTAATAAGTTGTAATATACTGACTCTTTAACAGAGCAGCAAACTTAATACCTTCTGTGCAATCATAGCACGAGGGGCTATGCATTGGAGAGACATCTCTGAGGAGCTTGGGGGCTGGAGTTCACTGAGTGTTACCTGCTAGTCCAGATTTGGGCCAGGAGAGTCCTGAGGAGTTTGTTGATGACCAAGTCAGACTTGTATGTCAAGGAGATGACACATAGTCTATTTGACAGCAAAACCTCAATCTTGCTGAGGCAGAGGGATAGCACAATGACTTACAGCTCTGGGTATCTCCAGCGGTGTGTTATTTGGGGCCATGTCGTTTACCCTTTTAAACTTTTGGGACAATTTCTTCTAGTTTTCTGGTACTTCTTCGGTGTTCCAAGACTTAATGAACATTAACATTAATGGTCCAGCAACCTCTTCAGCCAGGTCTTTTAAAACTCTTTCATATAAGGTATCTGGACCTGCTGATTTAAAAATATCTAACATGGGTAGCTACTATTTAACATCCTTCTGTGATACTAGTGAAATGGAAAGCGTATTATGATATAACTACATTATCTGTTTCCCCCCATACAGAACAGAAATATTTCTGCATCATTATTTATAATTCTATCAGTTCTATCTAGCAAAGGACCAATACCATAGTTAGGATTCTCTATTCCTAATACTTAAAAATTTCCTCCTTATTGTCCTTAACTCTGCTAGCCATAGAGTTTGCCTTGTCTCCCTTTTCTTCCCTTATTCTTTTTCTACAATTGCTAGCTTCTGATTTATATTTATTACTATTAACTTCCTTTTTCTTCCATTTGTTTTATATTAATTTTGTTTAGCTGCCTTCATTTCCCCTTGTGCCCATAGGGCAAGCTTGTCTATTATATTCATTGGCTTGCCTTCATTATATTTAGCTGCTTTCATTATATTCAGTTGCAATGCAAGAAACCTACAGGCTTGTTTCCTGCAAGACATTAGTTTAACCATAAATTAACTAGAATGACTTTCTAGTTTCCCCAGGGGTGCTTGACTCCTGCTCCACCCCAGGCCCCGCCCCCACTCCACCCCTTCTCCCAAGGCCCCACCCACATCAACGCATTTTGGTTCAGTGTCTCATTTCTGGAATACAAAATTCCTGAAGTTCACTTTCTTTTTAAACTTCTTGATGTGTTCTTTTGAATGTCAGCATTTGGTCTAATGTGACCGCAAAGTATACCCAATGTTCACAGTGCTCAAGGATTGTACTGTTTTACTATCCCACTATATCTAGAGTTGTTGCTTGGCCTGACTTTTAGATGGAAGGTGCACTCTTGTGTCTTGCTAGGGTTGGCATTTAGAAACTATGTGCAATAGCATTTTCCAAGCACATTCAAGGTACTAGTTAGAATGTGCTCAGTGTCCTCAAATCTTTCCAACTGGGTGATGATGCAAAGATCATCTGCATAAATGAATCTTTGCACATTGGGGAGTTCTGGTTGGGCAATTGTATAGACATTAAACAGCAAAGGTAATAGTACTGAACCTTGGGGTAATCCTTCCATTGACTTCTGATCATCCATTTCAACAAAGGAATATTGATGCTTGAGCAGGGAGGAGATGACCTAGATCATCTTGCTATTTCTCAGAATTCTTGCCAATTTTAACAAAAGTGTACAATGGTTCACAGTGTCATAAGCAGCCAACAGATCAACAGATACATCTCCTGTAATTTTGCACATTTCAAAGCCATCTTCAGTGTACTGAGTTCAGTTTACAACTTGACCACAGCATGAACTTCCTGAGCAACAACTGGCTTGATCATCCGTCAGCTGCACTGTCTCTGACAGCATTTCATCTTTATTATTTGAAAAGAGTACCCAGGGTAGGTATCTCCTCTGTAATGAAAGCTGCTGCAAAGAAACCTCTGGGGTGAAGAAATCTATAAAGTGTAATTATCTTTCACCATTGCATCCTTTCCCTTAACTCCATGGTAGTGTAGTACAGGGGTTCTCAAACTTCATTGCATCACAATCCCTTTCTGACAACAAAAGTTACTACACGACCTCAGGAGAGGAAACTGAAGCCTGAGCCCTCCCAAGCCCCACTGCCCTGGATGGGAAGGCCAAAGCCTGAGCCCCACTGCTCTGCGTGGGAGAGCGGGACAAAGTTGAAACCCAAGGGCTTCAGCCTCAGGCAGGGGGCCTATAACCTGAACCCTGCTGCTCAGGGCTGAAGCTCTTCAGCTTCGGGCAGTGGGGCTCGGGGTTTAGGCTTCAGACCCAGCCCCAGGACCCAGCAAGTTTAACACCAGCCCTGGCGACCCCATTAAAAAGGTGTTGCGACCCACAGTTCAGAACCGCTGCTCTAGTACACTAGTTGATTCTCACAGGCTTCCTAATACTGATTTGCTGAACTAATTTCTTATCTGCTTTGATATATTTGGATACTTGCTCTTCAAAATCCCTCTGAGCCAAGTTACATTTTACCTGCCATAGTTTATGTTCTTGACTATTATTTAGGGCTGGATTTCTAACTTTTATTTACCTGTTTGACATAAATAATCTTTTGAAATTTGACATTCAATCCTGCTTGAGTTTCTTGCTTTCTTGTTTCCTCTGTAGTTAGTGGGCATGCATGACTTCTGTGACTCTTATGGCATGCTTGAGTTCCTTTCAGGCTGAGTCAAGGGATTTTAATTACCTCACTTTTTGACTGGCCCCTTCGATTTTTAAAGGCTCTCTCCATTTCTTAAATTTAGTGTCACCAGCTATGGCTGTCAAAGATTGCCTCAGATTTCTTAAAATGTTGTACACTTATCACTCCAGTGACAGCTTCAAGATTGTTTTGGGGAGACACTTGCTTTTGAATGTGAGGGGAGATGCGCACATGTAGAATGGGGCCAGATTTCTATAAAATCATTGTTTATGTGTTGTGTGTTTAACACAAGTTAGCTGCTGATTTTTCTCATGTGGGGTTGGTGGTTGTTGCATTGAGCAACCTTGATTGTTACATAGTGATTGCATGGTGGAATGCATTCAACAAACATTATTTCCTATTAATATGAAAAATCTCAAAACTACATCTTATACAGATGGAAAAAAGCAATATAAATGGTGGAGCTTAATTCCTCAGTTGGTTTATGAATCCAAATTCCTTCAGGTACTCCAATTATCACAAGTCCTTAAGTTCTAGATTTGCAAATGGATCTTTGATTAAATCAAAAAGTAAGTCTGACTGCATGTTCTCATATAATTCCCTCGTGAATGTACATTTGAGGAGATTCAAGAATATAAGTTATCCCGTCTAAAGTCACTTGCAGTTATTGCTCACTCAAAAGGCTTCAAACTTTTTCAGATGGTAGCATAGAAATAATATTTGCAGAACATAGTCCTGTATTAGTCAATTAAAATTTAGCATCAGACACAGATACTAAAAGTAGGTCTACAAGTGTTTCTAATTTCCTCATATTTAACATCACAATATGGAAAAAATATATATGTAGCATCTCAACAAGGTTACTCAAAGCTGAACAGATACAGTAGGCTGCATCTTTTTCTTTGTCTAGCAACTTTTAATATCATTTCCATATTTCAGGCAGACAGTGTTACACAACTTGTAATCTTTCAGTCATCAAAAGGTATTTTAAGTGCCATTCTCTACAATAGTTCCCCGGTCATTGTCTCAGTTTTAGTCATGTAGAGGAACTGAAGTCTTTTTGACTAGACTGGCAAAAACTGAAACATAGGTCAACAGGTATTTTATCAACATATTACTCAAAAATGCATTTATGACTTATCTAAATGATGTCAGGTCAAGTCTAAAAGTAATAGCTACTGCTTTGTGGAACATATATTTTAAAACCAGTAAAGCATTGCAGTTAATTAATTTTCATGATCCAGTGCCATAAAAGCACATGTATTGAACCTGGTTTCTTATAAAAAATAACAGTAGTTATTGAGGTAAGTGCCGCTTGGCGCCTGCACCCAACACACACACCCACATCCCAGCCTCCTTCCCCACCTGATCCCCCTCCTGCCCTCCACACTGCCTCGATCCCAGCCCAGAGCCCCCTCCAGCACCCCAAATCCCTCATCCATGGCCCCACACCACAGCCCGCACCCCCAGCTGAAATCCTCACTCTCCTGTACTTCAACCCCCTGCCCCAGCCCAGAGCCCCCCCCTGCACCTTGAACCCATCATTTATGGCCCCATCCTGGAACCCACACCCCCAGCCCAGAGGCCACATCCCCTCTCACACCCCAACTCCCTGACTTAGCCCAGAGACCCCTCCCATACTCCGAACAGCTCAGCTCCACCCCACACCCCAGAGCCCCGTCCTACATTCCAAACCCCTCATCCCTGGCCCCACCCCAGAGCCTGTACCCCCAGCCAGAGCCCTCACTTCCTCCCGCACCCTAACCCACTGCCTCAGCCTGGAGTCCCCTCCCACACCCTGAACTCCTCATTTCTGACCCCACCCCAGAGCCTGAAGCCCCAGCCGGAGCCTGAACCCCTTCCTGAATCCCAACCTCCTGAGCCAGCCAGGTGAAAATGAGCAAGTGAGTGAAGGTGGAGAGAGCGAGCGACTGGGAGGGGGATGGAGTGAGTGGGGATGGGGCTTCGGAGAAGGGATGGGGCCTCGGAGGAGGTGGGGCAAGGGTGTTTGGTTTTGTGCAAGTGGGAAGTTGGCAACCCTACTGAGATGGCCAACTTGTACTCAGACAGTACAGTGATAACTGCTATAGAAAAATCTAAGGTAGACTGGTTATACCAATACAACTATTATGTTGGGCTATAAAAAAAGAACTGGAATGTCAGTGCACAAGAGCATGCACAGTGGGTGCTATCAAACCAGATGTACATGTTGAGTGGTAAATATCACAGTGCAATAAATAACCATTTGAATGGTACCAATGGAAGTATTAAGAAGAGGAAAAGGGAGAGGTTTTGAGATATGATTTTAAATGATTAATTGAATGAAAGGAGAGCAGTTCCAGAAAGCTTGAGTAGAAGAGAAATAAACATATTGAAAAGAGAACCTCTTTTCCCTATTTTGCACTTCTTTTGGCTCCCTTTTTATTGCATTAGTTCCATCAGCCAGATCGAAGATCCAATTAACTAAAGAAAAGATGAGACTTATGAACATTCCCATCTGTTCCTCTCGGAATGGAACGGATCCTATATACCCATGGCGACATCGCACTCTACACCACATAGAGGAAATGTACAAGAGAGGGTGAAGATTTCCTTCTAATAGCTGACTGTGTTACTGAGAATAGCAAATAGCATAATAAGACAGAACATTAAATTTTGATGAAATGCAGAGTCTCAAAGAATCAAGCTTCAAAACAGATTTTTGGCTGTTTTTCTTGAATGCTGAAATTTAAAGAAAGGAAAAATGAGAAATTTGATGGCTACTGGTAAAAGAATTATTGCTCAGTTTTTCCTGCAGTCGTCCTTGCATTATTTTATTGTTTCTTACCCTGTTGTTAACAGTCATGTCAATTGAAAACTGCATCTGTTAATGTGCTACTCTTACAAGTCAACCACATATAACAATGATGACACTTCTCTAATTACTTCCATCAGCGATCGCAAGGCACTTTGCAAATCAATCCTTGTAAAACCTCTGTGATGTAGGTCAGTACCTGAAACATAGGAATTGCCATCCTGTGTCAGACCACTGGTCCATCAAAATCCAATATCCTGTTTCTGACAGTGGCTAATACCAGAAGTTTCAAGGGAAGATTCAAGAATCCATGTAATTGACAGTTCTGGAATTTTTCAAAAAGTAACTAATAGTAAATAAGTACCTTGCCCAAGTGCCCAAACCTGGAATTTACACAATGTATGCTCATCACCACACTGCTCACTTTGCTTGTATGTTTTTATGCTGTATACTTCCCCTCCCCCTTTCTTCTCTGTTTTGTTTTTTTAGATTACAAGCTCTCAAGGCCTGGATTGTGACTTCCTGCCAGGTGCCTGTATGGCACCTAGCACACCTTAGGCACTACTGTAATATTAATACAAGCAGTAAAATGCCCATGAGCAAAGTTCTTCCTCACTATCAATAATTCATGGTAGGATTCTGTCCAATGGCGTGGCTAGCTAGTATCACAGCATACATTCTTCTATGTCCCAGGGTGTCTAATGTTTGCTTGACTCCTACTAAGCTCTTTGACTCAGTCATATTGTCACAGAGTGACATGGGCTCTTTAAGAGGGAAGAGCCCTAGTGCACCTGTGACTGGTCAGTTGGCCTCCAGTTAGGTTGAAGAGAGGCCATCTGGGTCCTAGAGGGAAGGACACCACGTGAGTCAGAACCCAGTGAAGCAGAAAAGGGCAGCTGAGAGCTGCTTGAGACCCAGAAGAGAAAGAAGCAGCAAGGAGGAATTGCTTGGAAGAAGATCAGTAATCATGAGCTGCCAGTGAGGAGTTTGGAGGAAAGCTGTTGGGGAGAACTGATCAAAGCTGAGGATTCCTGAGGAGCAAAAAGCTCAAGCAGTGGCCCTAGAAAAAGGGGAAGATCCAGCATGGTCAGGCGAAGCTCTCCAAGAAGCAAGAGGGTTGTTGTGGGAGGGTGGATCATGAGGGAGCATGGCAGCTTGGAGGAGAGGAGCACTGCTGGATGGGGAACCCTCAGGGCGAAGAATTGGATGAAGAGCTGCAGGAAGACTGGCCACTCTCAGGCAGGGAGGCCTGAAGAGTGGGGCTAGGGCTCAATGGAAAAGGAATGAGAACAAAGTGCTACTATTGACTCTCGGGTGAGTGATTTGCTGGTGAGGTCCTGGGAGAGAGGAATGGGAAAAACCTGCTGTTCCGTTATGTTTATTATAGAAATTTGAAAGTGGATTTTACTACAAGTTTTGACAGAAATACTGCATGGAGGTATGTGAATAAATTATACCAGAGATGGGCTTTCTATCACAGTGAGAGACTACGAGCTGAATGCTCAAAAGGATTTAGGTGCCTGAAAAAATCACTGTGATTCACAAAGCCTGAGTTAGGCATGTAGGCTCTCCACATACAGAATGGGGAGAGAGGCACCTGAGAATGGAATCCACGAAAGCCAGCATGCTCGGTGGGGAGCCTCCTAAGCTAGTCAACGGGAGATGACAACCAGAAAAGTGTGTGCTAAGTTCCACCCCTCTCTGAGATAGGTGCCTTTGTCCAGGTGCAGGGAGGTGCCTATGCCTGCTTTCTATTCTTGGCTGGGAACCCTCTTTTGAGTTAGGGCATCTATGTCATTTTAGCAAGAAGATGGTGTTGGGGGGGAGAAGGGGAACGAGGATCACCTCCCTCATGACTTTTAGCCTAAAGGTTAGGGAACTCATCTGGGAGATGGGAGACTCCCAGTTTGAGTCCCACCTCCACCTAAAGGATTCTCTGAGGTGAGTGCTCTAACCATTGGGTTAAGGAATAGTCTGAGCTAGGGAGTCCCTCAGTCACTCCTGTTGAAGTTGTCACTCTATAAATAAATATGACAGCCTCAGTAGAGCAGGGAGACTGGATCCTGGGTCACCCACATCCTAGCTGAGTGATCTAACCACCTATCTGTAGAATCAGTCTCATGCTTGTACGTACTCTTATTCTCTTGTAGAGTAATTTTGACCCAGAGATCTCCACATCAGAGTATTCAATATTCCAGTGGTTAGATCAATGATGAGAGAGGTGGCAGATCCCTATTCAAATCCTTTCTCCCCCTTAAGTGGAGGGGGGGCTTGAACTGGGAGTCTCCCATCTCCTACGTGAGTGCTCTAATCACTGGGCTAAAATTTATGAGGGAGGTGATCCACCACCTCCTCCTCCCTCTCTCTGCCACTGTTTTTCTATAAACTCGCCTATGCCTCAATCTGATAGGCAGTCTCTGAGCATGCTTACCAGATTGGATCCCCTCAGGTAAGTTAAGTGGCTGAATGTCTGTCTTCCCCAGGTTTGTGAATCACTCTGGGATACAGGTGTCTGGATGCCCACAGGGAGGAAGCAGAGTGTGTTCTCACAGGCAGAAACATAGGCATCTAGGGAATTTTTACTTCAAAAACTTAGGAGCCAAGTGAGTTTAGGCACCTATAGGGTATTAGTGGGAGTTTTGAACATCAAAGTGGTCCCAAAACTGGGCTTTAGGTGGGGGCATCCCTAAGGAATATCCTGTGGCAATGACAACTACATGTTAACTATGTGTTGAGTTTAAACTATTTCCTTTGATCAATGTCAAATGTGTTATCTTTAAATCACCTCTCGTTTACTCACGACAAAACATAAGTAGTAGGCCTGACAGGAAAACTGGAATTCCATTTCACAAAAAGTTGAAGTTTAAGATTTGTTTTTGTTCTGCATCACAATGGAAATGAGACCTTTTGAAGTTTTTTGTGAATAAATGTGAGAGCGTGCCTAGAATGGCCAAAAGGAGGTGGTCATGACACGCCCTTGGGAGGAAGGAGACCCTAGTTCAAGTACCTGCTCTGTTTGGTTTGGAGTAGGGACTTGAACTTGGTCCCACATCCTAGCTGAGTGCCCTTACCACCAGCCTATTGGCTATGCTACGGTCATATGCACTCTCTTCTCCCCTCTGCTCCCCTTCAGGCCTGGCAAACTATTTAGTCAAAACTACATTTTCCAAGAATAGGTTCAGTTTCAACAACTCTGCATTCTTCCAGAAAAAAAAAGTTTTTGTCAAAAGATTCCTGACCAGCTCGAGTAAATATGCATGTCCAAATACCATTCTCTACATCATTCATTACGTTTTACATCTGTCTCTTCTCCCTAAACAAATAACCCCAATATTTTCATCTCCCCTCAAATACATTTAGACCAATACTTTCAAACCTGGCTGTCTAAAACTGGGCTCCTGTATCCCATATTTAGGCACCTGAAAATCAGGCCACTTTCACTTAGGGATGTTAAGAACCCACAAAGTACAACTATTTAAGGAATGAACTTACTGCACAATATTTAAGAAGTATGCACCATATAAAAATATATATAATAATTAAGAAACCAAACATGCTGAGGAAAACTAGAACAGCTTTTTCTGAATCTTAACTACTCATATATACTTGATCATAAGCCGGCTTGTTTATAAGCTGACCATCCCAAGATGGATAAGTAAAAATGGAAAATTTTTATAACCCATTCATAAGCCGACCCTATAATTCGGGGTCAGCAAACTTTGGCTCCCGGGACCATCAGGATAAGCTGCTGGCAGGCTGAGATGGTTTGTTTACCTTGAGCGTCCGCAGTCATGGAGGTAAACCTAAGTAAACAAAGTGTCCCGGCACACCAGCTGCTTACCCTGATGGGCCGGGACAGCAACTGGTGGGGAAATATTTTTTGTGGGGGACAAGCTGGGAGTCAGGGGAGTAACCCCTGTGACTACCCCCTACATGACCCCATCCCTAGCCTGGGACCCCCACACTCTCCCCATCCCATCCCTTTCCACCTTATCTGGGGAGGATGTCTCTGGCCTGGCTGGAGCTGCTCCGGCAGGTTGGGCAGCATGGCCACAGCCCACTCCAGCTGGCCAGACGGGGCAGCACAGCTGCACCATGTTGCAGCAGGCTGGGCCGGGTGTGGTCACAGTGCGCTCTGGCAGGCCAGGTGGTGTAACCACAGCCTGCTCTGGAGGGCAGGGCCGAGTGGCACAGCTGCAGCCTGACAGCCCCGGAGCTGCAGTTGCTTTGGATGCTGGGGGGAGAGCAGTGTGGTCAGAACCGGAGAGACTCTGGCCCTGCCTCTTCCCTTCTGGCTCTGCTGGCTGTGCTGCCCCTCCTTGCTACCTCTGTTGGGGGGAGGGGCTGTGTCCCGCCTCTCCCTCTCTATACCCATTCATAAGCTGACACCCTTCTCTAGTGCTTCCCTTTTTTAACTAAAAAAATTCGGCTTATGAACAAATATATATGGTATTTCCTTTAGAATCAGCTACATTATATCACCCACATTTCTCTGCACTGGGTGGAGGAGATTGGGAAGGGGAAAAGGAGTAGTTTCAAATAGATGAACTATAGATCTTAGTGTAGCAAGAGGCAGTTCAATGAGCAGTTTGCTGCAGCTAGTTACCTTTTAGGTCCAAAAAAAATCTATCCTTAAGTGCATGGTGTTTGCTCCAGAAAAAATTACTAGCAGCCATGTAGACTTTAAGTGACAAAATTGGCCAGTCAGAGAATCTGGCTTTTATGCCAGGTAAGCCTTTTGGCAGCTCCTCCCCACCAGAAAGACAGTGTATTGGGAATGTCCTGAGAAACCAAATTTCCCTGAGATTTAACTGAAGGTAGGTGCTTAGTATCTCACAGGGCAAGATCCTATATGATCAAAAATCACCCTTGAATATCAAAGTACATATAATATTACTATATGATATACATAGGTGGTATATGTACTACCATAAGAATTTGGGGGATTTATATATTCAATATCTTCATCAATGATTTACATAATGGCACAAAGAGTACACTTATAAAGTTTGTGGATGATACCAAGCTGGGAAGGGTTGCAAGTGCTTTGTAAGATAGGATTAAAATTCAAAATGATCTGGACAAACTGGAGAAATGGTCTGAAGTAAGTCGGATGAAATTCAGTAAGGACAAACGCAATGTATTCCACTTAGGAAGGAACAATCAGTTGCACACATACAAAATGGGAAATGACTGCCTAGGAAGGAGTACTGCGAAAAAGGATCTGGGGTCATAGTGGATCACAAGCTAAATATGAGTCAACAATGTAACACAGTTGCAAAAAGCAAACATTATGGGATGTATTCGCAGGAGTATTGTAAGCAAGACATGAAAAGTAATTCTTCCACTCTACTCTGCACTGATTAGGCCTCAACTGCAGTATTGTGTCCAGTTTTGGGCACCACATTTCATGAAAGATGTGGACAAATTGGAGAAAATCGAAAGAAGAGCAACACAAATGATTAAAGATCTAGAAAACATAACCTATGAGGGAAGATTGAAAAAACTGGTTTGTTTAGTCTGGAGAAGAGAAGACTGAGGGGACATTATAACAGTTTTCAAGTACATAAAAGGTTGTTACAAGGAGAGAGGAGAAAAATTGTTCTTCTTAACCTCTGAGGATAGGACAAGAAGCAGTGGTCTTAAATTGCAGCAAGGTTTAGGTTGGATATTAGGAAAAACTTCCTAACTGTCCGAGTGGTTAAGCACGGAATAAATTGCCTAGGGAGGTGGTGGAATCTCCATCACTGGAGATTTTTAAGAGCAGGTTGGACAAACACCTGTCAGGGATGGTCTAGATAATACTTACCCCTGCCTTGAGTTCAGGGGACTGGACTAGATGACCTCACAAGGTCCCTTCCAGTTCTATGAGTCTATGTCTATCCTCTGTCTAATTAGCATTACTGTGAATTACAGGTCTAAATTCTCTACTCTATGGAAAAATAGACTAATTATTCAAAAGGACAGCACAGTGCAATGTCATAATTGGGAAATACGCAACAGATGGACTATTAAATACTTTCCAATCATTTGATGTAACTGTATTCTGATTATCCGGGCACACATTTCCCCTATAAGAGAAACTTTGCTCTCATTTAGAATGGTGCAACCTCATTTAAGTCCATGGGGTTTCACTGATAAATCTTAGACCAGAATCTGATCCGAGATGCATATCTTATTCAGTTCATAGGACTTTCCAGTCCTGTAGATTATGAAAAACAACTATGCTACTAAAGCTGTTCAACAGTAGGATCACACAAAATGTGTTCTTCCAACTAAATAGTTTTCTTCAAATCTGAAACAGATGGGGACACAATGAATTACCTTACATGAGATCATCTGGACTTCTGAATGGAATGTAGTACATTTGGTCAAGTTACATATGTTAAGATTTGATTTTTATGGTCTGATCCTGGAAATTCTTACTATCACACATATTTATTCTTGTGCATAGGCTCATTAAGGTCAATGAGACCACAAGCAGTAATAAGTGTGTATGCACACTCTCAAAAGTGCACACACACACTTATATGCATGAAAGTGTTTTCAGGCTTGGACTCTGCATATAATATCATACATATATAAAGTCTATTATCCTGAAGATTAACATCTCCTCCAAGTTCCATATGCATAATAAATGGAAAATTATCAAAATGAGAAAGGGAAATGAAAATCTGAAGTCAGCCCTTTTCCTAGGTCGCCCAAGGAATCTAGTCTTTTTGTGTTTGTCTTCTAGACTGCAAAAATTGCTGGGGCAGAGTGTCTTGAACAGCACCAACCATATTGCTGACATTTGACAAAATAAAAGATAGTATTTAATAACCTTAATTATGCCTTTTAACAAAAATTGGAACTGTGCTTAAAATAATGATGTACTGCTAAGAGAAAGATTAGGATGAAAGTTCACATGTATAGATTTGCAGGTATTAAAATTCCCTTATTCATGAGATTATTCACAGATATTTCAAATTCATACAAAATGATGATGTCTAAATTAGCTGTTACCACTCAAGAAAGAAATCTTGGCGTCATTGTGGATAGTTCTCTGAAAACTTCCATTCAATGTGCAGCAACAGTCAAAAAAGCAAACAGAATACTAGGAACCATTAAGAAAGGGATAGATAATAAAATGGAACATGTCATAACGCCACATCTTGAATACTGCCTACAGTTCTGCTGGCCCCATCTTAAAAAAGATATTAGAATTGGAAAAAGTACAGTGAAGAGCAATAAAAATTATTAGGGGGATGGAACCGGTGCCATACGGGGAGAGATTAAAAAGACTGGGACTGTTCGGTTTAGAAAAGAGATGACTAAAGGTGAATGTGATAGAAGTCTATAAAATCATGAATGATGTGGAGAAAGTGAATAAGGAAGTGTTATTTACCCCTTCACATAACACAAGAACCAGGGGGCACTCAATGAAATTAATAGGCAGCAGTTTTAAAATAAACAAAAGGAAGTATTTCTTCATACAATGCAAAGTCAACCTGTGGAACTAGTTGCCAGGGGATGCTGTGAAGGCCAAAAGCATAACTGGTTTCAAAAAAGATTTAAATAAATTCATGGAGGATAGGTCCATCAACGGCTATTAGCCAAGATAGTCAAGGATGCAATCCCATGCTCTGGGCATCTCTAAATCTCTGACTGCCAGAAGCTGGGACTGAACAAGTGGGAATGGATCACTCAATAATTGCCCTGTTTTGTTCATTCGCTCTGAAGCATCTGGCACCAGGCAGTGATGGAAGACAGGATATGGGGCCGGATGTACCATTGGTCTGACCCAGTATAGCCACTCTTTTGTTCTTAAATTAGAACCCAGGTGACTAAGCGCCACTTTTTGTGGAAACCAATCCTACTAGAAATAATAGTTCATACTTACAACCAGAGTCTGCTGTCAGCTACAGTGGTGCAAATCTATTGAAGTCACATCTGAGAGAAAAGTTTAATCTTCATTGGCATCTGACTGGAGTCAGAGAGTTTAGCTATGGATTTCAAGGACAGAAGGATCTGGTCTTTAGTCAAAAGTCCAATCCTGAGAGGTGTTGAGCACCTACAACCTCCAATGAATTAAATAGAGGGTGCTGAGCACTTTCTTCAATGTACATATGGCATATGGATTTCTAATGCAGCCACCACTCTGGCAATTCAGTCGCAAATTTAAACAGGTATGTGCATAACCGAGTGGGCACTTTTGTACACATCTAATTTAAATGTCCAATTTCTCCAATTCATATGAGCAAGCATGGTTAGGGATGTAGGACTGGAAGGAACCTCCCAGGTCATAAAGTCCAGCCCCCTGGGGTTGCAATCAACCCAGTCAGATAATCCTGTTCATAAACTTTACTTGAAAGAGTCTATTCCTACGGTGTGCGTACGCAACACTGATTTATGCTTGGGGATTTTGGGCATCCAACTGCCTGAAAATTTAGGCTAAACTTTCTAAAAATTGTCAATATAAATATGATGATCTGGAAATAACTTAGTTATCCAAATACAGCAGAAACTTAAAATATTCTAGGCAAAATGGGTCAGCATTATCCACCGTGTAACTCCATTGCAGATCAATAGGTGTATTATATTTATTCAATAGTTCTTTCAAAAGGATAATCTAAATAAAATATAGTGGAATTATTTACAATTGAATAAGCATCAGGCATCCTGTATTCCTAAATCAGCTTCCTCTTTGGCAATTTCAGACGCTATTTACCAAGACCAGAGACTTGGTGTCTTCATTTTATAACCTTCCTTTTAACACCCTTGAAATGCTTGACAGAGAGTTAGAGGAATTCTTGGAACTGGGATCTCTAATACCACATTAATAACAGGAGATGGAACAGTATATTCTGCTACATAAATGCATTTACACATGAGCACAAAATCAAATTGATCCAGCAGAAAATTCTCTGTAGGATGTATTGGACACCAGACAGAATGAAAAATAGCTGGATTAAAGGGAATGATACTTACTGGAGCTGTGGACATTCTCAAAGTAACTAGTTACACATGTTTTGGTTGTAAGTTCTGGGATGAGGTAATAAACAAATTAAATGTGGTTTTGGAAAATGGCAACCCTAACTACCCAAAATGTCCAGTACTGGAAGAATCTGGATGTTTCAGAGCGTGGAACTCTAAAAACAGACCACAGAAAAAAAAAGTTTCTTTTAAGAGCAACAGCTGTTGCAAAGAAGAAGATACCACAAAAACTGAAGTCAGCATAAGCTGAAATGTTGATTGATGCACTGAGCTAAGCTAATTGATACATTTAGAAAAGACGTCTGTTTGAACAAATTAGGTGATATGTATTTAATATTTCTCACTCCCACGCACCCACCCTTTCGTTAGTTACCTATGTTCACTAACTCAAGTTAAGACTGCATCTTCTCTCCTAGTGAACACCTACCATAAAGAGTGAGTCTTAGGCAAGCCACGGAGATGGGAATTCTGGCTAGAAGAAAAGAACACATTTCTGAGACTTATAAATGATTATTTGTATTGCAGTAGCATCTAGGTGTCCTATATATGGACAAGGACCCCATCGTGCTGGGCACTGTACAAACGCAGAACTTGCCCCATGGATTTTACAATCATAGGACTCAGTCCTGCTTCCACTGCCCAAATGGACATTTCCCCATCATCTTATAAAGGAACAGGGCCCTTGATGTCATTCATGGCTCCTCATTTTCCTTAATAGCAATTCTGAAGGGGTTATTGACAGAAACTTTACTGAAATCTTCAACAGTTCCTTCAGAGTAAAAGATGTCAGTGGGAATGGCCATTCATTCTTGCATGTACATTGAAGAAGGTGCTCAGCACCCTCTATGCTTATTTATTTCAATGGAAGTTGTAGGTGATCAACATCTCTCAGGACTGGGCTTTTGAGTAAAGACCAGATCCTGCTGTCCTTGGCTAAACTCTCTGACGTCAATAAGGCAGGATCAGATGCTCATGAAAGTTAAACTCTGCTCTCACGCTAAAGCTCATGACACACATTGATATTTTAGGAGTTCTAATTTCACTTCTGTTTTGCCAGCGTAACATATGTTTTATCTTTATTATACAGTGCCCAAGCAGCCTTGGCAGTCACAGAGACTCCCCCAGAAATGGCCTACAGCAGCAGCCAGGCAAGGAGAGGGGCAGCCGCTATCCATGTTTCTTTCTGTCCTGCAGGTCACAGCTGCTAGTTCACTCATACTATTGTTCACAATTTAAGCTCTCTCTGGACACTGTCTTTTCTGCTGATTGGATGTTTGTTCCAAATTCCTCCTGCCCCGTTCTCCCTTCCTGTTCCTCCACCTGCCCTCCAGGTGTCTTTCTAATCCTTTCCTCTTTTCCCCTGTTCTATTGTTCCTATTTACTCAACCACCCTAATAAAAATCCCACAACTGGGTAAAAGATGACCGAGCTGGAATGACAGAGCCATGGGCCATATGGTCCTGATCGCTTTGCTTGTATATTGGATTCCTTATCCCTAAGCCCCCGCCCCACACACACACACTCTGTTTTATCTTTTAGAATTTAGGCTGTATGGGACAGGAAATGGGTCTGTCTGCATATGTATAGCATGGGGCCCTCATCCTGATCTGAGTGCAGCCAACTATAAATAAGAGTGGCCATGCAAGTATGTCAGGCCAAATTCATGTTTGGGTGAGTATTTGGGACAGTTGCCCTGTCCACAACCACGCTTGTGTACAGAATTTTGTTTGTATGTAAGCAGAGTCAGGATGAGCTCTACCCTGACATCTAGCGGTGAATTATGGCGAGTGTGGAAAAGAATTTCAGAGGCTGATCGTGTTTGCACAGGCACACCCACTCCGCCTAGCATAGTCCACGGCAGCCTAAAATGGTTACTTTCACAGCTGTGGGATCCCCAATTTCTTTGTTATTGGGACAGGAGGAATAAAGTGTTGTCACCCTGATTAAGTAAATGAGGAAATACGAAACTGTTTTATGATAAAGGGTTTCACTATCAACTAAATAACACTTGCCAGACAAGGGACATGGGTTCCAAAACCATAATTGAGAGAGAGAGAGAATGACTGACTGACTGACGGCAGGTATCTGTACCTGGTGGTGTAGGCTCCTTGGTGAGCCAGAAGCACCAGTTTCTACCTACTCCTCTGTTCACTGTGGAATATCAGAGTTGATTTTTGATTCCTTTAAGAATCTAGATACAGGTTACTGAGCTGGAACTCACTTTGGGCTAATGGTGCACTAGCACTGGGGCTCCCCTACTGTGAGCTGAAATCACTAAAGTGCTGGAATTGCTGAGCTGAGATCACTGAGTACTGTGCTAACTAGTAGGGGAGCCTGAAACTATACTGCGGAGCAGAGCAGCTGGCAGAGTGGAGTGGAGCAGTTTGTGGAGCCATGGAGTGAGTGAAGCCGAGCAGTTTGTGGGGACAGCTGGAGTGGATCATGGGACAGCTGGTGGAGCAGAGCAGCTGGCAGAGCGGAGCAGCTGTGGGACGGGTGGAGCGGCCCACGGAGCGAGCGGAGCTGAGCAGTTTGTGGGGACGGCTGGAGCGGATCACGGGACGGCTGGTGGAGCAGAGCAGCTGGCGAAGCACAGTGGAGTGGAGCAGTTTGTAAGGACTGCTGGAGGAGCAGAGTGGAGTGGCTGGTAGAGCGGAGCAGTTCGTGGAGAAGGCGGAAGCAGAACCCCACGGAGAGGGAGGGCAGTTGGCCCTGGACCACGTAAGGTGCCCCCTTCTACCCAGGCTGGATTGGGAGGGGGACCTCTGCAGATAGACTCTTGAACGCTGGGGCTGCACTGACCCAGGACAGAGACTTTTCGATTGTGGGACTGTGGGTGATCTCTGGGTTGCTGGACTCTAGGGACATTTGGGGTATTGGACTTTGGAGTCTTGGGGTGATTTGGGGGTTGCTGGACTCAAGAGCTCAGGGAAAAAGGACACGACCCAGTTTCCTGGGGTGGGTCTTTGCTCACGGTTTGGTCTATGAACTCTAGTTGAGGTGTTTTCCCAATTTAATGCTTGTTGTTTATCTCATGTCATTAAACCTTTTCTGCTACACCGAGACTCTGTGCTTGCGAGAGGGGAAGTATTGCCTCTTCGAGGCGCCCAGGGGTGTGTGTAAGATTTTCCCACATCACTGGGTGGGGGCTCAAGTTGGTTTTGCATTACGTTGTAGAGAAGGTACTCCTATGTATTGAACCCGGCCCTGCTGCTATCAATTTGTCCTGGCAGAAGCGTTATATGTATGAATCTTCACTAACAAAAAAAGTGAAAGGGGTCATGAATTCTGACAAAGACAACTCCCATTTTGTATGTGAAAGGACATTCTGAACTGCTTTCCTGCTGGTTTGGCCGGCTGTAGGCTGGAGCTAGCAGGCATATAACAATTCATGGTCTACCGGTGATCCTCCAAACAGCTTTCTGTTTGGAGGAACAGGAAGTAGTGAGCCCCAATGGCTTTATTACAGGCCAAGTGCACTGCTTTTCCATTGGAGGTTTTGAAAAAATCTAAGGTACATGCCAGCATCTAAAAAAAAAAACAACTGAGCAACATTGTGTGGTTGATTCCAGCAACATGTTCTGCCCACAGCTGTTGAAACTAATCTTTTAATAGCTGTCACCATCTGTGACCGATCACTATATTTCTGAAACACATTCATGGGTGTTATGGTTAATAGCAGATATTCTCAGCAAGATAATCTGGCCACTTGCACGTAGCAAGGGTGCAGTCAAAAAGCATAATTAACCCTTGTCTGTGGCTAGCAGCAAGCTTTTTTCATAGTTTTATTTCCTATGGAATTGCTCCTTACCGAGTAGCCTGATGAATGTGGAGAGGTGTATCACAATCAACTATAATGAGAGAAAATAAAATGAATAATGTGGTCACTTGTTGCAGCTATGCTGAGTAGCAACTGAAATAAATCACAGTACAGCTTCTTCCAAATTTTAATTAGATGTGATCTGATTAGAAGTATTTTGCAATAAAGTGATTGGTAGTCTCTAATAAATCAGTTACTCAATGATTGCTAAGTGACTTTAGAACTATACACTCCATTTATGTGACTGCCAAGAAAACTCCATAGCCAGTTTGATGCACAATATTTCAGTATCAGTACTGCAATACTGATTTGCCTTTATTAAAAAGAGAAAGGCTGGTGCTGTGGTTAAGGCACTGGACTGGAACTTGGGAGTTCTAAATTCATTTCCTGGCTTAGCCACAAGTTTCCTGTGTGACTTTAGGTAAATTGCTTAATCGCCATTACTCAGCTCTCCATCCATGAAATGGAATTAGTTCCCTATACCACAGGGCTATGGAGAAAACAAATACACAAATGATTGTGTGACACTGATACAGGGGTGATATGGGTCATAAAATAGGACTGCAGAGAATGAAATCAGTAGCCCTCATAGAGGTGGAGGAAAAGAACTCAATTCATAACTGTGATGTTTTCCTAACTTCAAATCAGAGCCCTGTAGAATTTTTTTTGAACTATTGCTGATGCCTCATAGAAAACTTTGATAATGACTTTCAGCCTGATCCTGCAATATGCTGAACAGCCTGTATTCCCACTGAGAGATATAGCACTCTAAGTACAAAGTTTACCTGGGTAGTACCTGTCTTGGTATGCTTGCTCTGCAGTCAGAAGAGTGGGGCTCAGGCAGATAAACCCACACTAGCACAACTTGAAAAAAAGTAGTGTATATGCAGCCTCAAGGGTTCAGTGCAGGTTGTACAAGCACACAGGGAATCCTGAGTATCTATTCAGGTTGCTGGCCTCCACTGCTGCAGTACACTGCTGCTTTAAAACCATGCTATTGCAGGTATATCTACTTGAGCTGCAATCTCACGTCTGATTGCTGTCTAGACATATCTGCAGAATAATTGCCTTGCTATTCCTTTCAACCTGCCATGGCACAAATGCACAGTGATAATTAAAATTAATCATTCCTGCAGGAAACTCAAAGTGCTGTGGGCTTCATTCCTTTAATTTAAAGAACTTGCTCTATAACTTCTCTTGCATCATTCTTTATTTCTGATGTAAACCAGAAGAGAGAGGGAACACAGTCAGAATGAAACACACTTAACTTTAGGATTAGATTGTAGGATATTTGAAAGGCATGTGGCTTACAAGTAAGTGGTAATTATTAGTATCTACTATAGAGCCTCTAATCCAAGGAAGGGCCACATAGGGACCTGTGCACAGTGGAATCAGTGCGATTCTACACAGCACAGGGAGTGGGATGTGGATAAGTCTTGTATAAAGGTTTGACACTCATTTCTCCATGTGAATTCAGTCTGCTCTGAGATGGAGGAAGTATTTCGGAGTTAGAGGAAGCTGGGAAAGAGGAGTGGGGTGGCACTGATGGATTGATATCTGTGGATATGATAGAAGTTTGAGGCTACATAATGTTAACCACACATAAGTAGCATTGATAAATACAGTATAAATCATTGGTTTATTCAAATCAAGGTTATAAGTAACTCATTTGGTACATGAAAGGAAAATAAAAAGTCAATGATAGAAGTGTCTTCCTACTTTCCACATTTTTCTTGATGCTAGACTAATTGGAGCTGTCAGATATAAAACCTTAGCTGAACGACTGAGTCATTGAGGGTGAAACAGTTACATGATGGCAGATACTGTACGTAGACAATGTTAAAATGTGAATTTTATATGACTAATCTACAAAATGGCAGAATAGAGACATGGGAAAAATACTACTCTTTCATAAAGAAACTGGCGGGCTTATGCAGCATGAACAAAGCTAGATCATTGCCACTCTTGCAATATTCTGATAAAAATGAGTTTGCACTGTCTGCATGAAGAATTATTCCATGCTGAAAAAGTACAGAACACAAGATGCCATATGATTTAGAAAAGCAAACTTCTGGCCTCTAAATGTAAAGATAGTTAAGACCCAGCCAGACTGCAAAGAGCTACAAAAGGATCTCTCAAAACTGGGTGACTGGGCAACAAAATGGCAGATGGAGTTCATTGCTGATAAATGCAAAGTAATGCACATTGGAAAGCATAATCCCAACTCTACATATAAAACGATGGGGTCTAAATTAGCGGTTACCCCTCAAGAATGATCTTGGAGTCATTGTGGATAGTTCTCTGAAGCCATCCACTCAATGTGCAGCAGCAGTCAAAAAAGTGAATGCTGGGAATAATTAAGAAAGGTATAGATAATAGGACAGAAAATATCATATTGCCTTTATATAAATCCATGGTACCACTACATCTTGAAAACAGTGTGCAGATGTGGTTGCCCCTTCTCAAAAAAGATATAGTGGAGTGGGAAAAGGTTCAGAAAAGAGCAACAAAAATTATTAGGGATATGGAATGGCTTCTGTATGAGAAGAGTGTCATAAACAGATGGTTAAGGGTTAATGTCTCTTTTACCTGTAAAGGGTTAAGAAGCTCAATGAACCTGGCTGACACCTGACCAGAGGACCAATGGGGGGACAAGATACTTTCAAATCTTGGTGGAGGGAAGTCTTTGTTTGTGGTGTTTGTTTTGTTCATTGTTCGCTCTTGGGGCTAAGAGGGACCAGACGTACACCCAGGTGTTCCCAATCCTTCTGAATCAGTCTTTCATGTTTCAAAATTGTAAGTATAGCCAGGCAAGCAGATTAGTCTTATGTTTGTTTTCTTAACTTGTAAATATGTCTTTTTTCTGGAAAGATTTTTACCTCTGCTTGCTGTCACTTTGAATCTCAGGCTGTGGGGAGTGGGGGCCTCTAAGTATCCTGTAAGCATTTTCCATCCTGATTTTACAAAGATAATTTTTACCTTTTTTTTCTTTAATTAAAGCTTTCTTTTTAAGAACCTGATTGATTTTTCCTTGTTTTGGAATCCAAGGGATTGAGTCTAAATTCACCAGGGATTGGTGGGGGGAAAAGGAAGGAATGGTTAATTCCTCTTTGTTTTAAGATCCAAGGAGTTTGGATTGTGTAGCTTCCCAAGGCAACCCAGGGAGGGGAAAGTCTGGGGGGAAAGGAAGGCAATGGTTAATTCCTCTTTGTTTTAAGATCCAAGGAGTTTGGATCTGTGTAGCTTCCCAAGGCTACCCAGGGAGGGGAAAGTCTGGGGGGGGGGAAAGGAAGGGGATGGTTTATTTCTCCTTGTTTTAAGACCCAAGGGGTTTGGGTCTTGGGTTCCCCAGGGAAGGTTTTGGGGGAACAGAAGTGTGCCAAACACTATATTTTGGCTGGTGGCAGCGTACCAGATTTAAGCTAGTAATTAAGCTTAAAAATGATCATGCAGGTCCCCACTTTTTGGATGCTAAAGTTCAAAGTGGGGAAAAACCCTTGACAGAGAGATTGATAAGACTGGGACTTTTCAGCTTGGAAAAAAGATGGCTAAGGGGAAATATGGTTGAGGTCTAGAAAATCATGACCGGTGTAGAGAAAGTAGATAAGGAAGTGCTGTTTACTACTTCTCGTAACACAAGGACTAGGGGTCACCAAATGAAATTAATAGGTAGCAGGTTTAAAACAAATAAACGGAAGTATTTCTTCACACAACACACAGTCAACCTGTGGAACTCCTTCTCAGAGGATGTTGTGAAGGCCAAGACCATAACAGGGTTAAAAAAAAACCTAGAGAAGTTCATGGAGGACAGACAGGTCCATCAATGGCTATTAGCCAGGATGGGCAGGAATGGTGTCCCTAGCCTCTTTTTGACAGAAGCTGGGAATGAGCAACAGGGGATGGATGACTTGATGATTACCTGCCCTGTTCATTCCTGGCATTGGCCACTGTCAGAAGACAGGATACTGGGCTAGATGGACCTATGGTCTGACTCAGTAGAGTCATTCTTATGTTAATGTACATGTGACTAGAACAGATTTTTGAAGAGCTTGTCCCAGCCAATTATCTGGGAGGGAGAGGGTGGAGGAGTAGAACTAACTACTGCAATCACAGCCATTTCCCCCCTAAGTATCTAGAAGTCCACAAAAATTAGTCCAGCAGGGGATGGGAGTGGTGTTTAAAGAATATGTGTAGGAAAAGCAGGTAAGAATTTGTGTGTGTGTGTGTGTGTGTGTGTGTGTGTGTTTAGATCCCCCCCATCCTTACCATTCTTTTTCTTTACAGAACATTAACAAAATCAGCACTATAAGCATAGAATACCTATTTCCGTTGTACAGGATTTTTTATTTCTAACCTAAAAAAGTTAGAGCTGTAGGCTAAACTTTTTCTAAAATAGGCACCTTCAACAATCCCTAGGCATGAAGTGCCCAGGTGGCAGGGCTGAAGCCTGCATCTTAGCTTTGTAGGGGCCCCTATGGCATAGAGCTCAGGGCAATAGAGCCCACCCCCTAATGCCACTTGCAATTCCCCATAACCCATCCCAGGTTGAGAAACATTGATTTAGATGAGTACCCTGTGAAGACCTCTGTGTACGCCTGGTTGAGAATCACTGCTCTAGGTGCTACCATAACACAAATAAATAAAGTAAGTCAATGGGAGCTGCAAGTGCTGAGCAACCGCGAGTGGGGGTATTGTGAGGGATGGGGAAAATCAGGTCATTTCTGTTCAGGTAACTGACTTTAGGAAATCAGGTTTGAAAAATTGGGCTATAGCTCTGTAGTGTTTGCCCTTTTATGCTGTGTAGTCTCCTTCTCAAGTTTTATTACTTACACTTAAAACTTCAAGACCCAAGTCTTTTAATGTCACTTGGAAAATTTATTATTCATTTTCTCAATCAAATAATTTGTTGGGAGGATCACACCAAATGAAACTATGTTAATCACACCAAAAGTTAACGTTACAAGAATGAAATTCCCTAAAGAGTAGCAGATGCTTTAAAGAATTTTGGATGCTCGATCTCAGTCTTCTTGTTTAAATTAAAATGGACTATGGATCAATTGGAATTACTGTTAATAAACACTGAATGAATCTTTGCTGAGTGATGCTGCCAGTTATTTCACTTTGGTATATAGTGCAAACATAAACAAATCTTGCAGCATTCATCATAGCCTCTTGCTGTGTAGGATTTCAGCTGAGCTGACTGATAAGTCATTTAGATTTTTGAAAATTAAGTTCCCAGTTACTTTTTGTTTGATATCAACAATTTCCACCCCAAAAATATGCACATTATTTGTCATTTAGATCTTTAGAATTATGCTTTTTGACTAAAAACACATCTTTTTGTCAATACCATGGTAACACTGATGTACAATCATCGGTAAACAGGCAACCACACCACTACAAAGCAACATTTTTCCATTTTCTAGTGGGTAGAGGAGAAGATTGGGAATCATGATGCCAGTGTTCTCTTCCCAGATCTGCTGCCTTGGGCATGTCACTTTACTTCTCTCTGCTTCTGATTCCCCCGTCTGTAAAATGGGGAGGGTACTACTTAGCTCACCTTCCACACAAGATCTAATTCATGAATGCTTGTAAAACACTACCACACTGGATTAAAGATTCTAAAGGCATACAAATCAATAACTTAGATGATGGAGTGGAAAGTATGCTTAAACTCTGGAAATGGCAGAAAGGGGATACGAGCATTTCAAAGGGCAGGACTACAGTTCAAAAAGAATTTGATAAATGGGAGATTTGGTCTGAAATCCACAAGAAGAAATTCAATAGAGACCAATGCAAACTACTACACTTAAGAAGGAAAAAACAGTCAAATGCACATATATAAAATGGGGAATAACTGGCTAGGTGGTACTACTGCTGAAAATGATCTAAGGGTTAGAGTGGATACAAGATGAATACGAGTCAACAATGCGATGTAGTGGCTTAAAAGGGTAATGTAATTCTGGGATGTATTAACAGGAGTGTTATATGTAAAACATAGGAGGTAGTTGTCCCACTCTTCTCAGCATTGGTGAGGCCTCAGCTGGAGTACTGTCCAGTTCTGGACAACACACTTTGGGAAAAACAAGTACAAACTGAAGAATGTTGAGAGGAGAGCAACAAAAATGAGAAAAGATTTTAGAAAACTCACCTATGAGGAAAGGTTTAAAAAACTGGGCATGTCTAGTCTTGAGAAAAGAAAACTGAGGGGAACCTAATAACAATCTTCAGTTATGTTAAGGGTTTTTATATAGAGGATAGTGATTAATTGTTCTCCATGTCCACTGAAGGTAGGACAAAAAGTAATCATCTTTGTTTGCCACAAGTGAGAGTCAGGTTAGGTATTACTAAAAATTTGTGACTATAAAATAGTTAAGTTCTGGAATAGGCTTCCAAGGGAAGTTGTGAAATCCCCATCATCTGAGGTTTGTAGGAACAGGTTCGACAAACATCTGTCAAGAACAGTCTACATATGCCTGGTCCTGCCTCAGAACAGGGGCTGGACTAGATAGCCTCCGGGGTCCCCTCCAGCGCTAAATTTCTATGAATAAGTTTCCAAGTATGTATTCTAGAAATAACCATGGGCATATGAAGTCAGAAACCTAGAGTATCCAGGTCTGAGGGCCTTGGTGGCAGGGCATCAAAGAGAAATCAAAAGGTGCAATGAGTTAGAAGAGACCAAAAAGTCCATTAGTGAGGAGGATGGATGGAGAGGAAAGAATCTGATGGAGATAGGGATGTGGCAGAAGAAAATGCAGGTGGTTTATTTTTTGCAAGGATATATGGCCTGAGATCTTGGGGGATAACAAACAGCTCCTTTTAATCTTATTCCACCTAGGAGAGCCAGAAAACTGTTCTATTTCATCAAAATGAAATGAAGATCAGTCTTCTTGCAGTCAAATGCAACACAACTCTTTTGTTTAGCATCTTACATATAAACAATTGCAAAACTTTACAGAGTCAAATACAATTAGTTTAATAAATAAATACAATAACAGAAAGAGCTGTTCACAGCTATGCCCAATTTCCCTAACACAGCTATTAAAATCCTTTTTCAGATCAACAAACAAATCCTTGCAGCAACTCACTCTTCTCCTTTTCTCATCTTGAAAAGGAAATCAGCCACCTATTCCTACTATGGTTGGTCTCTTAGCTAGTCTAACCCATGGCAGAACTTTTATAGAAATTGTTTCTTTATCCATCCCACCGTGATATTTAACCAGTTTGTGTGGGTAGCTGATGACACCCACTATTATATTCCATTGCCTCTTTCATCTAGTTTAATGTTGCACATTCATGTTCTTTTACCCCATATGGAACCCACTTGTATAATTCTGCTTGTGTATTTGTATTCTTAACCTTTGGGATTTTTATCAATACAGATTCTTTTGTGTGGTCTTCTCCACTTAGAAGTTTTCTCTCAGTCTCTATGAAATCTTTTAAGCACAATGCTACTCTTCCACTTCTTTGACCGAATCGGTCCTCTCTGTATCACTTATACCCAGGTTAAAATATCCCATTGATTTTTATCATTCTACCATATTTCAGAAGAACCCACTATGTTAAGTTCCTCTTCTATTGCCAGGTATTCCAGGTCCCCTATTTTTGCACTCAACATTCACACAACTGACATTTATGGTTTAATTATGGCTGTGTGCTTATGTCTGACACCCTGGTGCTCCTACAGAATGTAACTCTGATCTCAGTGACCCTCTTCCAGATAAGCTGCCATTTCTGTCCCACCTCTTACTACCTTTATATTACTGATAGCTCTGAGGTCTTTTTTCTACCTGCGTGTTCTTCAGTACACTTAATCTTTCCCCTGCTCTTAGTTTAAATAATCCTCCAAAATCAAGCTGGTCTTCTGTGCCAGCAGTCTGCTTTCCTTTGGCTAAGGTGGAGCTCATTCCCTCAAAGCAGGCTTCCCACTTCTCCCAAATATTCCCTATGCCTAATACAGAGCCTGGCCTCCTCATCAATGCATTGATACCTTGAAGTTTCCCAATGTCAGACTGACCTTGCTCATGAAACCTGAAGTCATTCAGAGAAAGCCCATGATTTAAATCTTTTCCTAATAACCCAAGTTTAGCTTCAGGACTTCTCTATTATAGCTCACTTCTTTATTGGTACTATGGCCCCAGACTCCACTCTCCAGCACTCACTGGAAGTTTGTCAAGATATCTCATGAAGTCTGCCACAGTGAATGCTTCTTAGGGCCACCACATACCCAGCTACTGATATTTCTAGGTCTATAAGTATTGCAGTCTGTTTGCTCCCCGCTCCTTGTCCTGGAGGGACCATCTCTGTACATTAGTGATCTACCTCTGCTGGAAGTTGGCACACATATAAACAGTCCCTTTCAATTATACATTTCAATTACTGAAGAACCAGGACAACCAGTTTGAGTTATTCTTCCTGTCTATCTCTTTCTACTCCTCCATTTCAGCTGCTCTGGCCTTAGCTCAGAACCAAAATAGATCAGCTATTTCGGTCCTATGAGCTGCTAGCACCACAGGAACACAGGAATTGCCATACAGGATCAGAACCGTGGTCTGTCTAGTTTAATACCCTGCCTGACAGTGCCCAGTGATAGCTGCTTCAGAGGAAAATGCAAGAAACTATGAGGTAGGCAGTTATGGGATGAACTGTTGCAGGGAAAATTTCTTCCTAACCCTTATTAGTAGACATAGAGGTTGGCCACAAGATAAGTAGCTGTCCATTCTCAGACCCTCAGACACCATTATGATGGACACCATAATAGAATCCAAGTAAATATATTCTGCAGTCTGTGCAATAAGCTGGGTGGTCTTCTCTTTTATTGGATATAGGGTTCTAGCTCTGGGTCCTAGGATCAAATACTAGATTGACCATGTTTTAATCTTCAAGTACCATCCATTTGTGTATTTAGTTCCCTAACAAGTAACTATGCAGCCTACTCCCATGTGATCTGCACTCCCACCCTGTGCTATGTCTCTTTCAGCTCAAGATTTTTGTCTCCAAGGTACCCAGACTCCCATCTGCTTACACATACAGAGAAGATCTGGTGAGTTAAAAGAGGCCATTTTTGTAGAGTAGCGAGTAGGACCACATTTGGAGACCTAACCCCAAGTCATGGACTAGGCATAAGGATTGCAGGACCAAGCCCTTTGTTTTCAGAGGTTATAAGAGTTATGCAATGATTATTGCAGAGCCTCTCATTTGCATGCAGTATCACCTGTGAACATAAATGCACTGAAAGTGCAATCACACCTGTGATCTACATGATTTGCCATTTTAGTTGCACATTCTCGCAGCTATTAGTCGCACATTCCTTAAATGTGAGTCATTAGCACAGCACCTGGAAGCACTGCCTTTCTACCGTCCTGCACTGTGTAAGAAGTTACTTTGAAGTATAAGCCTGTGAATCAAGAGTCTTGTAAAAAAATAATTTAGGACCAAATTCTACATGCATTTGCATCTGTATAACTGGAGCAACCAGTGAAGATACTGCAGATCTATACTGGCAGAAACTTTTCTGTGTTGGTTTAAATTAACGTGTTTTCAGCTTGTCAGACTACAAATGGCTAATCAGAAACAAAGACTGCTCTGGGCTATTCATGTCGGTTAATATCTCACTGAGCGTTGATGACTCAAAGCACCATTGTGGGCCATTAATCCCAACCAGTCAATCCTAAGGAAATGCCCTGTGCCAACATCATTATTTTCATTGATTGTTGTTTAATATGTGTATGGATGTTCTTATGGGTTAGATAGTTATGGTCGGCACACATAGAGCATTTCTAGATCATTAATGCCATGTATAGGCAGATTGCTTTAGATCACCTCTGACCCTTATTTTCATTTTATAATGGGTTTTATTCTGGATGATGGATTATAGGTTTTTTTTTGCCTATCCTCTCCCAAAGCAGGACATTTTAAATCACTTTTCTTTCTTTTTCACATGAGCATGTTGCTGAACTCATAACATGCCAGACATGACTCCTGTCAAAGCCAAGAGAATGAATTATAAGTAAATTACAAATGAATTAAATGATTTCCAGAACATTGCAGGGTAATTACATGTGCAAGAAGTAGAACTGGGCAAATAAAAGTGTTGCAAGTTGCTAAGAACAGAAACACAAGTACAAGATATTTTAAACCCAGTACAAGCTCATCCCAAACTGCTTTAAAATGGGTACAGAGCTGGTCAAAATATGCAAGTGTAGTTTTCAAAGAAATATGGATGGTTCAGGAGATTGAAACTGTGATACAAGCTTTATTTTACACCTACATCCCCAGGTCAAATCTTGCCAGGTCAGTAGTAATCAAAAGTCATTATCTACTATTTACTGGGTTATGCAAAAATTGTGGTCTCAGGCCAGTTTACCACTGTCTGCATCACATAAACCATCATCGGAAGTGACTAATTTGACATCCTTGTCAACAGTCTCAGGGGAGAGGCCAAAGACTGAATAGGAATGGAACGTGAGCCACCCTCTTGCTCTTGGTTGTGGCCACTTCAGGTCATAGTAGAGATACCCTGGCAGCTTAGCGGGGAGAGACTGCACTTCCCAGGGTGGGATCTGTCTTGAGTCTGTCTCCACATGCCTGTTTAGTGCCTGTCACAACTGCTACATTCACTTCACAAAGCATTGCAGAAATGAACAAGTCACTGGGTTTTTGAGCACTACTGAGAAGCTTACAGTGGGCAGCTCATCAGCATCCGAAAGACCTACTGTGAGCACCTCTAATCACTCCAGGGCTGCCAGAGGACATCTATCCTTCTCTCTCTCTGTCCCTCGCTCCGCCCCCATCCCGCCTTTATCATGCCTTCAGACCAAATCTGTTTCCTTTTCCACATCCCTCCACTCTGACTTTTGTTCTGGATAATGAAATAAAGTCTCAATTAAAGTTTCATAGACTCTTAGGTCAGAAGGGACCATTGTGATTATCTGGTTTGACCATCTGAATAGGACAAGCCAAAGAACTTCCCCCAAATAAATCCTACAGCATACCTTTTAGAACAATATTCACTCTTGATTTAAAAATTGGAGATTCCATTGTGACTCTTGCTAAATTATTCCAATGGTTAATTACTCTCACCATTCAAAAATTACACCTTATTTCCCACCTGAACTTGTCTAACTTCAGCTTCCAGCCATTGGATCACATTATACTTTTCTCTGCTAAACTGAAGAGCTCATTATAAAATATTTTCCTCTATGTACGTACATACTGACTGTAATCAAGTCACCCCTTAACCTTCTCTTTGGTAAGCTAAATAGATTGAGGTCCTTGAGGCCATCACTAAAAGGCAGGTTTTCTAATCCTGCAGTCATTCTCATGACTCTTCTCTGAACCCTCTCCAATTTATAAACATCCATCTTGAATTGTGGGCACCAGAAATGGACAAAGTATTCCAGCAGTGGTTGCATCAATGTCAAATACAGAAATAAAATAACCTCTCTACTCCCATTCGAGATTCCCCTATTTATGCATCACAGGATTGCATTAGTCATTTTGGCCATAACATCACACAGGGAGCTCATGTTCAGCTGATTATCCACCACAACCTCCATGCCTTTTGCAGAGTCACTGCTTCCTAGGATAGAACTCCCTATCCTGCAAGTCTGACCTACATTCTTTATTCCTGGATCTTACATTTAGCCATATTAAAATGCATATTGTTTGCTTGAATCCAGTTTACCAAGCAAGCCAGATTGCTTCGAGTCAGTGATCTATCCTTTTCATTATGTACCATGCCTACAATTTTGGCCAATGCCTAAAATCTGCAGCCCTTATTAGTGATGATTTTATGTTTTCTTCCAGGTCATTGATAAAAATGTTAAACATAGGGCTACCAATCAGAACCAATCAGAGAGGGCATGGGTCACTTGCTGGTGGATTCTCTGTAGCTTGAGGTCTTCAAACCACAATTTGAAGACTTCAATAACTCAGACATAGGTTAGGAGTGGATGGGTAGGATTCTGTGGCTTGCTTTGTGCAGGAGGTCAGACTAGATGATCATATTGGTCCCTTCTGACCTTAAAGTCTATGAGAAGATTAGGGTTGGAAGAGACCTCATGAGGTCATCTAGTCCAACCCTCTGCTCAAAGCAGGACCAACCCCAACTAAATCATACCAGCCAGGGCTTTGTCAAACTACGCCTTAAAAACCTCTAAGGATAGAGATTCCACCACCTCCCTAGGTAACCCATTCCAGTGCTTCAATATCCTCCTAGTGAAATTTTTTTCCCTAATATCCAACCTAGACCTCCCCCCTGCAATTTGAGACCATTGTTCCTTGTTCTGTCATCTGCCACCACCAAGGACAGCCTAGATCCATCCTCTTTGGAACCCCTTCAGATAGCTGAAGGCTGCTATCAAATCCCTCTCATCCTTCTCTTCTGCAGACTAAATAAGCCCAGTTCCCTCAGCCTCTCCTCAGAAGTCATGTGCCCCAGCCCCCTAATCATTTTTGTTGCCCTCCACTGGACTTGCTCCAATCTGTCCACATCCTTTCCATAGTGGGAGGCCCAAAACTGGACACAGTACTCCAGATGTGGCCTCAACAGTGCCAAATAGATGGGAATAATCACTTCCCTCGATCTTCTGGGAATGCTTCTACTAATGAAGCCCAATATGCCATTAGCCTTCTTGGCAACAAGGGCACACTATTGACTCATATCCAGCTTCTCATCCACTGTAATCCCCAGGTCCTTTTCTGCATAACTGCCGCTGAGCCAGTCGATCCCCAGCCTGTAGCAGTGCATGGCATTCTTCCATCCAAAGCACAGGACTCTGCACTTGTCCTTGTTGAACCTCATCAGATTTCTTATGGTCCAATCCTCCAATTTGTCTAGGTCACTCTGGACCCTATCCCTACCCTCCAGCATATCTACCTCTCCCCCTCAGCTTAGTGTCATCCAGGAACTTGCTAAGGGTGCAATTCATCCCATCATCCAGATCATTAATGAAGATGAACAAAACCGGCCCCAGAATCGACCCTTGGGGCACTCTGCCAGATACTGGCTGAAAACTAAACATTGAGCTGTTGATTACTATCTGCTGAGCCCAACGATCTAGCCAGCTTTCTATCCACCTTACACTCCATTCATCCAATCCATATTACTTTAACTTGCTGGCAAGAATACTGTGGGAGACCATATCAAAAGCTTTGCTAAAGTCAAGATCTATCATGTTCCACCACTTCCCCATATCCAACAGAGCCAGTTATCTCATCATAGAAGACAATCAGGTTGGTCAGCATGATACCCTTGTGAATCCAATTTTGACTGTTCCTGATCACCTTCCTTTCCCAAGTGCTTCAAAATGTGGATTCCTTTGAAGGACCACTCCATGATATTGTCCAGGACTGAGGTGAGTGCTTAACTGGCCGTGTATTCCCTGGATTCTCCTTCTTCCCTTTTTAAGATGGACACTATATTTGCCTTTTTTTCCAATCATCCAAAGACATCCCTGGTTGCCAAAATTTCAAAAGATAATGGCAATGGCTCTGCAATCACATCAGCCAACTTACCTCAGCAGCCTCAGTATGCATTACATCGGCCCGCATGTCGCGACTCCTCTCTGCCCCAGCTCAACCCCCCCCCACTCCTGCACCACCCTCACCCTGCCCCAATTCTGCCCGCCTTACCCCCAAGAGTCCCCGCCCTACCTGCCTCTTTACCATCTCCTCCCCCGGAGCATGGCCGCACCCCCCCTGAAATCCAAGCACACACCAAAAACTGTTAGGAGGCGGGCAGAAGCGCTGGAGGGAGAACAGGAAGCATGGCATGCTCCGGGAGGAGGCGGTGCAGAGTGGGGATGAGAAAGATTGCCATGTGCCAGTGTCCAGCATGTATTTCCCCTTGGTGCTCCACCCCGTCGCAGCACCCATGGAGTTGGCATCTATGGCCCCCAGGACTTGTGTATGTCCAGCTTTCCTAAATCCTTGCAGGACCCCACTGGAACAGACCAGTTGATGATGATTCCCAATTTACAGTTACATTTTGAGACTTCTCGGATACGTCTACACTACCCACTGGTATCAGCAGGCAGCGATCAATCCAGTTGGGGTCAATTTATAAAGTCTTACTTAGACACATTAAATCAACTCCTGTACTCTTCCCATCAACTCCTGTACTCTACCTCGGCGAGGCACAGCAGAGTGAGAGAGGAGTGGCAGCAGTCGAGTCACTGTGGTGAAGACACCACCAGTAAATTGATCTTAATTGTCGACTTCAGCTAGTTATTCATGTAGCTGAGTTGCGTAATTTGATCGATCCCCTCCCCACCAGTGTGACCAGGCCTCAGTTAGCCAGTTTTAATCCATTTAATGTTAGTTGATATCTTTCTAGTTTTTAATCAACTCATGTGGCATCCAACTCAAATGCTTCTAAGTATATTACATCTAAGCATATTACATCAACACTATTACCATTAGTCAAACTTGTAATCTCATCAAAAATTATATCCAGTTAGTTTGACAGATCTATTTTTCATAAACTCATTTTGATTGGCATTAACTATATTACCTTTCTTTAATATCAAGTGCCGCATCAGCCACTCTATCTTGCAGGATTGTTTCAGGCTGACAGGCCTATATGTACCTGGGTCATCCCATTTACCCTTTTTAAAATTGGCACAACATTAGCTTTCTTCCATCTTCTGGAATTTCCCCCGTGCCCCAAAACTTATTGAAAAAAATCAACATTAATGGTCCAGCAAGTTCCATAGCCAGCTCTTTTAAAACTCTTGGATGCAAGTTATCTGGACCTACTAATTTAAAAGTGTCTAACTTTATTAGCTTCTGTTTAACATCCCCCAGATCTCCTGGTGGAATGTAAAGTGTGTTATCATTACCATCTTCTTCATGAATCTGACGAAATGGGTATTCACCAATGAAAGCTTATGCTCCAGTACATCTGTTAGTCTATAAGGTGTCACAGGACTCTCTGTTGCTTTTTACAGATCTAGACTAACATGACTACCCTTCTGATATCTGACATCTTCTGAGACTGAATTATCTGTTTTTCCCCCAGATACAGAACAGAAATCTTTACTGAGCACCTCTTCCTTCTTTGCATTATTATTGATAATTCTGCTATTGCCATCTAGTAATAGACCAAAACCAATATCAGGTTTCCTTTTGTTCCTAATACATTTTAAAATACTCCTTGTCCTCTGTGGCACCTCCCAACACCAAGGGTCTTCACAAACACACTAGTTTCCAATAAAATTTTGATACAATCCTATTTTATATTGTATATTTTATATATACCACCCCAGGGGCAAAATAGACCTCATGGGTTCTTCACAAGGGTCATCAATTACACTGCAGTGAGAAATTACTCTGTATTCACAATATGGGGAAAGGCCAGGAAGAATAAGGAAATTCAAGAAAGTTAGATTAAAATTTTCAAACTAAATGGGCACCTAAGTTGTGCCTATGAAACTTACATATATCCATTTAACATAGATGTCTGCAAGTGCACAAATAGGAAAATCACCTAATCCGCAGGTGCAAATGTATATTTTTTGCATGGTTACATGTTCACAGGCACAGAGTTTAGGACTCCAATTCTGCAATGAATTCTGCACACAGATTCCTGGACCTCACATGCTCATTTTTGATAATGCATCCCTTAAATGCCTCTTCCAAATAATTGAGATTTCCATGAACTTTGCTCTAAAATGTGCAAAAAGATTTCTAAGTAAAACACATGATTTTGTAATTTACTGAAACTTCGCCCTTGAGTTCCTGAGAAGCAACCTCCCCATTACTCACCAGAGAGACACACGAGCCAAGAAAGCAAGGAAAGGGAATCAGCTAATAAAAACAGGCAATTCCCTCCTTGTGTCTACCGTTATACAAACAAATAAAAACAAAAAAATAGAATGAAATCCGAACTTTTTCCAAATGTGTCAATGCCTGGATCAGGATTGATCCAGGCAGTTTTGATTTGTGGTTTGGTCTTAATCAGAGTGTTATGCAGTTAGTTACTATGCTAAAATAATAATACTACTGCATCCGCTATCATCTGAACTGTTCTGTCTTTGAGACACTAAGGATCTCTCCAAAGAAATACACTGTTCTGCATTTTACACTTCTCTTTTTACACTTCTTGTAATAGCTAATGAAAAATATTCCCCATTAAGCAATTTGTTTTGCCAGATTCTAATTTTACTTAAATGCACGAAGTTTAAATCCAAATCAAATCCAACCTTCTACAAAGCTCAAGGCTATTTGGGTCTGAGCTTTCCATTAGACCTAGTCCGGATAATGGGGGCCATGAAGCCTGGATTCTAACTTTCGGTGTTCAAAGATGTTTGGACCTGTAGTTCTGGTTCATGTTCATTGCCCAGGAATTATTGGGTGATGTTCTCTGGCCTGTGTTATGCAGGAGGTCAGACAATATCATCATAATGGTCCCTTGTGGCCTTAAAAAATGATGAATCTAATAGAAAAACTGAACTTTCAATGGAAAAACTGTCATCCCATACATGATCAAATGGTAGCCTCTGCTAGGCTTCACATTGCATAGTGTGGCAGGCACAAGCAAGCATTCAAATTTCAGACGGTGGTTTCATTCTGCAAGGAAGCACTCTAACACAAATTAGGGAGAATATTTCTAGAAAGTTTTCCAACTAGGGTAAAGAGAGTGGGAGGTGGAGAAGACAAGAAAAAAAAATCTAAATATTCTTTTTATTTGTATTTAGCCTGAATTCCTTCATCTCAAAAATACTGGCAAAAGTTTTGGGCATCTCCTATTTGCTTAATACATGCAAAATCACCATGCCATGTGCATCCATAATACAGTGAACTTCCCAAATCAGACATGTGCAGGGAAGCAGCGTCCATCTGTTAGGGACAGAGAAAGTACTGCAAGGTTTATTGGTGCCACGACAGTTCAATCAAATGATAATGGGCTAATAATTAGCACCACTACAAGCTGTTAAATTCTACTGCTAGTCTGCTGCTGCTAAAGATGTATCAATCTTTTGAACCTATGAAAACAAAGAGATAATTTTCAACATGTGCCCGACAACCTCAGCCCACACTGATAACTGTAGATTTGCAGGCATGTTGATATCCATTTCAGGTGCTATGTTTTGGATGGCAGAGAGACCTTGCTCCTTAGTTCCCCTCCTCCGTCATCTAACTGTTCACAAAGCCATCCTGCCTGAAACAAACTCACTATCACAGTTATGGACATGCTTAAATAACACAGCCCAGACTAGCAGCTCCCTCAAATCCAAGTCACTGGTAGCAAGGGTTTAAGTTCAATACTAGGAGTAGACATAATGGCAGCGGGAATCCCAGCATGAGTAAAGCGAGCAGGAATCCCAGTAAAGTGAAGCATTTCCTGAGGATTAATCCTTTGACTCCCGACATTCACAACAATTATATCCTTAAGGACAGTTCACTCATCTGCATGGTATATAAGCCATGTGCAGCAGAAAGCTATTCTAATGAGGATGGTATTTACCAACATGTTGGTTTCCTTCACACCCCAGAGCCAGTCATCACAGCGTGTGCACAGTGAGGCTGAATCATGAACCTTCTCACTAGTCAAAGCACCATTTCTGGGACCGGTACAGGTCAGGGAGAGCCTCATGGCAATCTCCTGGGACAGTGCTTCCCAGCACTTCAACCTCAAAACTTGCCACTTGTTTCCCAGGAACAGGAAGCGGCCTCCTGGTTCAAATGCAGCTGCTCAATGTTTAATACTTCATTTCCACACAGGCAGCTCAACTGGAACCCACAGTCAATGCTAACACATATTAGCTATGGCCAGCAGTAAGTGGAAGTCCTGCCTCAAGCACACTGCCAGCTGGTTAGAGGAACACAGCTAGATTTTAGTTCGCCTCTGGTGTGAGGTAAGCAAGACATTAGACTTCGGGACGAGCATGAGAAATGATCATAGGAATTTAAGAATGTCCATGCTGAGAAGATCAATGATCCATTTAGCCCAGGATCCTGTCTTATAACAGTGGCTGATGCCAGATGCTTCAGAGGGAATGAACAGAACAGGGCAATTTTGAGTGATCCATCTCATCGTCCAGTCCCAGCATCTGGCAGTCAGAGGCTTAAGGACACCCAGACCATGGGATTGCATCCTGATCTATCCACCATGAGCTTCTCTAATTCTTTTTTGAACCCAGTTATACTTTTGGCCCTCACAGCATCCCCTGGCAACTAGTTCCACAGGTTGACTGTGCATTGTATAAAGCACCATCTCCTTTTGTTTGTTTTAAACCTGCTGCCTATAAATTTCATTGGGTGACCCCTGGTTCTTGTGAAGGGGTAAAATACATTAATTCACTTTCTCCACATTGTTCATGATTTTATAGACCTCTATCATATCCACCTTTAGTCATCTCTTTTCTAAACTGAACAGTCCTAGTCTTTTTAATCTCTCCCCATATGGAAGCTGTTCCATCCTCCTAATCATTTTTGTTGCCCTTCTCTGTACTTTTTCCAATTCTAATATATATTTTTTGAGATGGGGTGATGAGAACTGCAGGCGGTATTCAAGATATGGATCTACCCGGGATTTATATAGAGGCATTATGACATTTTCTGTTTTATTAGCTATCTCTTTCCTAATGATTCTCAACATGTTAGCGTTTTTGACTGTCACTGCACATTGAGTGCGTGTTTTCAGAGAACTATCCACAATGACTCCAAGATCTCTATCTTGAGTGGTAACAGCTAATTTAGACCCCATAATTGTGTATGTGCAGTTGGAGTTATGTTTTCCATGTGCATCACTTTGCATTTAACAACACTGAATTTCATCTGCCATTTTGTTGCCTAGTGACCCAGGTTAGTGAGATCCCTTTGTAACTCTTAGCATTCTGCTTTGGACTTGGCTATCTTGAGTAGTTTTGTATCATCTGCAAGCATCGCCACCTCACTGTTTACCCTTTTTCTAGCTCATTTATGAATATGTTGAGCAGCACTGGTACCAATATTGATCATTGGGGGACCCCGTTATTCACCTCTCCCCATTGTGAAATCTGACCATTTATCCCTACCCTTTGTTTCCTAGCTTTTAACCAGCTACTGATCCATAAGAAGACCTTCCCTCTTATCCCATGACTGCTTACTTTGCTTAAGAGTCTTTGGTGAGGGACCTTGTTAAAGGCTGAGTCTCCAAGTAAACTATATTCACTGGATCACCTTTGTCTACATGTTAGTTGATACCCTCAGAATTCTTTGAGGGACTCTTTATCATGCTGAGCTGGGAGAGTGACCTTATAACCCCCTCCACCCCCCATCACAGACACTACCAGAGGAGAGCTAGCTGCCAGACGAAGGGCAAGAGTGACCCTGGAATTCAAGTCAGTAACCAAAGGAGCTATGTTGCTAGAGCAGCTACACTACACCCTGGGACCTCCTCAGAGGTCCTATTTGGGGATGGCAGTAGGGAGCAGCCTGCTGCAGAACTTATGCTGGAGTCTGTCATGAAATGCTAAACTGTGTTATATTGTTCAGCCACTACGTAGCATCATAGCATACCTTATCTGAGCTGGTCATAGACAGAGCCAGCCTCTACAATAAAGGATCTTATAATGAACATATCTCTGGTGTATCTCTCAGTGAAAGAAGCTCTGTAGCCAGTCCATATCTGGTAAAGAAGCTGACCTGCTAGGAGAGGCCCTGCAGCCTACCATGTATAAGTAGTACATGACATGGTGTCAGAAGTAAACTCATGACAGAGGAGAACAGAAACAGAAGGAAAGCAGCAAAGGTTGCAGGATCAATCTTATCAACATGTAACTCTTCAATGCCCCAGACAATTTCACTTTTACTAGACCTACAGAATGGATGAACTAGAAACATTTTGCAACATTTTGCATTGTAAACAAACTTCACAAGGAAACTGGTGACATTCAGGTATGCACTTTAATTTATTCTATGCAGAAACAAGCAGAGCATATCTTTAAATCTTTTGACTTTTGACTTTCAGGAAGATAGTCACAAAGATGACTAAGAAAGGGTTCTGCCTTAGAAGCTATAAACACACTTGAGCTCGAAATGTCATCATCATAAAAGCCTGAAACTAGGAGGAAATTCCAATCAGACTACAAAGCCTTTCAGAATAAGTGTACAAGATGTGGAAAATTTCACAGCTCAAGACATGTGCCCAACTAAAGGTGAAATATGTAAGAAATGCACAAAGTATTGACATTTTGCAACTGTTTGCAACATTAAGGCAGTGAGAGAGCTAACTACCATTAGACAGAAAGACAGACAATGAAGAGACATTGTTTCTGGGATTATCACATATGATGGCACAGAGCCTGTCTGGAGAGTGAAACTGACTATTCATGGATAGACTATTGATTTTAAAATTGACTCAGGAGCAGATGTGACCATCATCACAGAAGGAACTTTAAATAACCTTCAGGCCCTCCCAGAGCCAAAATCACATTATACAGCTTTGATTAGTCTTGGAGGTATTCTGAATTGCAGATGTCAATTCATCACAGAAACAACTTACAAAGACAAAAGTGCATGTGGTGAGAGGATCATAGACCATCAGACTTCTCAGATGCAGCATGGCTTCCATGATGGGCCTAGTGAGAAAGGTGGAAGAACTCAAAGGATTTGATTAAATTGGACTTTTGAAAAGTGATCCAGTACAAATAAACTTGAGACTATGCTGAACCATGTAGTATACAAACACCTCTACCAGACAGTCCTTGGAAGAGTCTACCTGCAGATTCATGCAGAGTTAGAGGACATCATTACCTGATCATAGTGGGCAACTTATCCAAGCATATAGAAATAATGGGGACCAGCAATAACATGGCTGCATGAGCACATAGCAAAGCAATCTGCCTCCATTGAGCCCCAAACCTTACTCCTTCCCCTAAAGCATAGAGTTCCAGAGGATGGATTCTCTAAGGAAATATGAAAATTTAAAGATACTTCACTAAAAAGAATGTTTTAGGCTCACAGAGTGGAGAAACCTCTCAGATTCCAAGTGAACACACAGCAGCCAAATCAGGTAGAAATACCAGAGCTGAAAATAGAGTTGCCAGTTTTCCAGTTTTCAACCGAATACCAGATCAGAAAGAAACCCTCCCCCCAGCCTGGTGAATATGAGCGAGTAGGTGTGGGTGGGGGACAGTGAGCAACAGAGGAAGAGGGGAATGGAGTGAGTGGGGCAGGGCCTCAGAGAAGGTTGTTTAGTTTTGTTCTGTCAGAAAGTTGGCAACCCTAAAAAAATGGCACAACAGCAGACATTCTGGAGCAGATCTGTCAGTTTAAGGCCATGAGAGATGATTTGATGACCAAGCTTTCCACAGAAGGAAGTTGCTGACTTGGAAGAGAGTCACTGTGCTAGAGACTGGCTTAAGAGAAATAAGTGAGAGAGAAACAGAGCTTCAGAGCCTCATGGCAGTGATGGAGCAGAGAGAGAGAGATGCAGTTTAAAATTGGATGATACAGAAAATAGATCAAGAAGGAATAACATCAGAATTAAGGGAGGGGCTGAAAGTGCTGAAGAAGGAAACCCAATCCGGTATGTATAAACTGTTATTGTGGAGTTGTTACATCTGAGGTATCTGGAAGAGGTAAAAGTGGAGAAAGCATACAAAGTGCTGCTCCCCCAACCTGGGCCTCAATAATAATAAACCCAGAGACTCTATTAATTATCATCAGAAAAATTTAATTATAAAAAAAAGCCAGAGAGCATGCAGAGTTCATACTGAAAAGCCACAAGTGGCAAATTTTCCATGACCTCTCTGCCCTAACTTTAAAAAAGAGAGAGAAGAACTGGGGAAATTTACAGCACCCCTCAGGAGTGTACATATCTGCTACAAATGGGGATTCCCATTTAAACTCTCATCCAGCTTCCAAAAAAATTAGTATTATGCAATACTGTAAACAAAGAAAAAAATACACTCCAGGAACATGGGGTAGAAAGCCAAATCTCAGATGTACAAGATGACTCTCCAGAGGTAATAACTACAGATAAACTGCTGAAAAACTCTTGGCAAATGGTGAAACCCAGGAAAAAGAAGACCGTAAAATAAAAGACAAAAGACCATACTGGCAATGTCAGAAGTGAAGTTGAGCAAGAGAACTCAGATACCAGAGTAGTAATCCAATCAGAATGGGACTTCTTGGGAGTCACCAGGAATGAGCAGCTGGACAATAATCATGTTCATGTTATAAATATGAAGTTTACTTAAATTGGGGTGATCAGTAATAATAATAACTCTAAAACAGAGGAAATAAAGGCAAATAGAAGGGAAGTATTTCAAGGCTGCAAGGGACTGTAGAAAAATAGAAAGGGGAAAAGGAGGGGCCTTTAGGGGTTCTGTATAAACCCTTCCCATACTCAAGTGATCAGATGGCAAATCAACCCCTAGGGTCAAGGCCCTGTAAGTGAAAAATGTACCTACCTTGGATTGCAAGAGAAGCAGTCCAAGTGCTCATCAGGAGAGTACAGGGGCTTGTGTTTCAGCAAACCACAGTCTTTTGGGGACTGTGTTACATGTTATGTCGGCATTTCATTTGAGGATTTAGAGTAAGGGGAATGCAGAAGAAGGAGGGAACTGGGGAGGCTGGGGGGAATTAATACAAGAAGTCAACATGGAAGTTTACAAACAGAAAGCAAGATATATTTAGGCATACAATAGTGAATGCAACATAATTAGAAACCAGAGAAGTATTGGCAACGCAAGGGTTTATGTCATGAAACAGTTAGAGAATCACAGTAATTTCAGGTTTTCCAATAAGCTAAACAGTTACTGTCAACATCTCATCCTTTTAAAGTAACATCTTTCAATGTCATCATTAAAAGAGCTAAATGATGTCATTAAAAGGGAAAACTCCCTCACAGAACTTAAAAAAAAAACACACACACTCCATTCTCAGATTATTCCACTTCAAGAAACTCATTTTCAAAAGGAGCAAATTATGGGCATGAAAGGTAACTGGTTTCAACAGACATATTTTGCTTCAGTTAAAGGAAAGACAAGACAAGAGGAGTGGGCGTAGTATTTGCTAAACATGTACCTTTTCAGACTATCAATTTAAGGATAGGGAGGGATGATTTATACTGTTAAAGGGCAAAGTTGCTGGGTTATTGAAAACAGTGGGCTCAGTGTAGGCTTGGATGCCTAGGCACAAATTCTGTGGATGTTCTAGGGCTGGAGAACCTGCAGAAAAAAAAATTAGTGGATGCTGAGCACCCACCAACCCTCCCCCATCAGCTTCTCACTTCCTCTTCCCATCACCTCCCCCGCACCAGCAGCCCTGCCGATCAACTCCTGCCCTTCCCTCCACGCACCTCTCACCTGCCGCAATCAGCTGTGCAGGAGGCACTGGGGTTGGGGGAAGGGGAAGGAGCAGGAACGGGGCACGCTTGAGAGAGGGAGTGGAACTGGGTGGGAAGAGGGCAGAAAGGAGGCAGGGGTGGGGGAAGGGGTGGAGTGGGAGTTGAGCACTCCCGGTGCAAGGAATAAGCCGGCACCTATGCTACCGTGCAAAAGCAAAAAAAAGTTTTCCATAAGAAGGACTTCTTTACCTCACTGCAATGCTTTGGGGAAGGGGAAATTATAGTTGGAGAAGACTTCAGTTGCATACTGACTCCTTACTGAGACAGATCTGAAAAAGAGAGACATGGGGAACATAGAAATAGGCACAGCATTGACTTCTCTGTGCCAGTGATTCAGTCTCTCAGATTGCTGGAGAGAATTGCACCCAGGGAAAAAGATTACACATTTTATTCACGACCTTATCAGTTATATATTAGAATAGATTTAATGTTAATCTCTAAATCTTCAGTGAAGCAGACCTGATCTGCAAAAATTGTCAACTATACATTATCAAATCATGCACCAGTGGAAGTAATATTTAATAGCTTGGCTGGGTTAGAAAGATCACTTTATTGGAAAATGAACGGCTTGCCTCGCCAAGTAAGAGATCAGGATGCAGCAATTAAAAAGGACATTGTTCACTACTTCTAAATAAACGATACTGACAATATAAAAAGAGGCCTTTTCTGGGAAGAAGGTAAAGCAGTATTTAGGGGTAGGTTGATAAGCAGAGCTTCAACTGAAAAAAAGAAAAAGCTCAGGAAAAAATAGAACTAGAACAGGAAATTAAAAGATCACAAGACACAGATTCAAAAAACAAAAAATAGCAACAATTGACCAATATTAGAGGGAAGTTGAATACATTGATGACAAATGCAACTGAAAAGGCCCTTTGGTATTCCAAGTAGATGTTTTATGAAAAAGGGAATAAAAGTGATGGGCTATTGGCTCAAAAGCTTAAATGGATTCAAGAGCAATGTACTATTCCACCTATTAAGACCAATGGGCAAAATTACAATACTGAAATATGTGCTACTTTTGCAGCTTTTTATAAAAATCTCTATACCTCACATGATCTGAAGTTATTCAGAAGTATCTGGAAGTAGAAAGCTTGCCAAAGGTAAGCAAAATTGATAAAAGAAACTTTGGATAAAGAAATAACAGAAGAAGAAATCCTAGTGGCAACAGCAAGTATGAAACATGGCAGGACTCCAGAACCTGGTTGTTTTCCAACTGAATTTTACAAGATATTTAAGGAGGTATTGGTGGGTCCTTTGAGAGATACCTCCAATACTATTCTATTAGATGGGGAACTTCCACAACCTCTGAAATAAGGTACTGTGGTTGTTCTCCCTAAAGATAGAAGAATCTTAGTTTATGCAGTTTCTATAAGCCCATATCTCTGTTGAATCAAGACAAAGATTTTAGCAAAAATACTAGCTAGCCAATTACGGCCTATGCTCTGAGTTTATATAAGCCCAGATCAAACTGGATTCATCAAGGACAGACAAATGTCAGACAATACTTAGAGAGTACTTGGAATCATACGTAAAACTCGAGCAGAGGATGCTGTTAGAATTTAAATGGAATAAGAAAGACCAAGCATCAGAGCAGATACCGTGTACAGACCCATTAGACAGGGAGCACTGGCTGTTTCAAATAGTCTACGGTACAGTACCATCAACCCAGACAGCTTAAAGCAGTAGTGGGTTGGGGGCACTCTAACCCAGCCAAACACTGGGTCTCTGTTGAACAAGAAAATTGCAGCAATGTAAACATTGCTAGACTACCATGGATTACTATAAAAAAGTCACACCCATCAGAAATTTAAACATTACCTTTAGCAAAGGCTACTCTATGGGTTTGGGATAGAATGAGAGATAAGATCAGTTCTGTTCCCTCACCAATGACTATCATTGCTAATAAGCCAGATCTTAACAAAAATTGTGAACAAGAGAGCTTCAAAGACTTGGAGAACCAAAGGAATACATACAGTTATCCTGTAAAGATACTTTTGTAACTTATTTAGACACCAAAACTAAACTTAAACTGGCTCACTCTCCCCTGGTATCAGTACTTCCAAGTCAGGCGCTCTGTCTCTCAACTTTCTAGAAAACCTGCTTTATCCAGAAAGCTAACTTTAATAGAAGTGATGGCATATGGTCAATTAGCAAACAAAAAATTATAACTAATTTATATCCATCCTTGAAGATTGCTTTCCTCACCAAAAAATTTCCATATAAGATGTGCTGGGGAAAGGATGTGGATAGACAAATTACCCCAGAGGAATGGGATTTGATCTAGAAAAGAGGACCAGCAAATTTCTTTAAGATACTATTTCAATAGTACCTCACACCAGTCAGGTTAAAAAAATAAAGTGAGAGACTGAATGAGAATATGTGTTGGAGAAACTGTGGTGAAAAAGGATATTTTAGGCATATACGGTGGACGTGTCCAGTCATTAGAGAGTACTGGGATGCAATCCGTAACCAAATATCAAAAACTGTTGGATATTTATTACCAAGTGATCCTTTGGTCATTCTCCTGGGGCTTTTTAGTGGTAGTGGTCACACACAATAGGAATGAAGAGTTACTCTTTCATCTGCTAGAAGCTGCTCAGCTATTGGTCACCTCTCATTGCGAAAAGAAAAATAGTCCAACCACTGAGGTATGATTCAAAAAAAAAAAAATGAGAGGTGGTGGTTATAGAAAAATTAACAGACCAATTATGTACCCAGCAAAATAGAAGGCAGATAGATACTTAGATATGTTTACTTTTTATTCAGTACTCAAAAGTACATTCACCTCCAAAAAAAACCCAACAAAAATCGCAGCACGCCTTTCCTTTTTTAAAATATTAATATTTGGTAGACATACCGGTCTGTTAAATACATAAATAGAGATTTCACTCAATTTAATGAAATCACTAGAAACAACATAGGTGTTGTATGATGCTCAATCTGTAATATGGTAGCACTCTGTTAAACAGACAGATCTCATGACTATATTCTTGGATAATGTCTCTTTAAACAAAAGCTAACTGTTATAATTGTTGTTGTGTTTCTGATATTTACATGGCAAGGATTTATAAACTTGACAAAACTTCCTAAATAATATATATGTATATAAAATAATAATAAATAAATGATGTACTTGAGAGACATAACTTGTTTCAATATTATTGAGAAACTGAATGCACTTTTACTCATTTCAGTATTCTATGACGACTGCGATGGAAAATAGACCACAATTCACTGCAGTAGAATTTAAAGCATTCCAAAGGAAATATGATTTTGAACACATTACTAGCAGTCCACATTATCCACAAGAAATTGGAGTGATTACGAGAACTATACAGACAGCCAAGAAAATCCTACAGCAGGAAGATCCGTTCCCTGCTCTTCTGAGTTACAGATCAACACCAATAGCAGCTACTGTATATAGTCCAGCACAACTCCTGATGGGAAGACACACAGAACTACTGTTCCAGATTCTTTTCCAAAGCTATCGCCAAAGTGGCCAGACATGAAGAGAGTAGCCAAATCGGATGAAAAGGCAAACGGAGCTCACAAACACTTTTACAGCGGACAACACTCAGTTGGACCACCATCAGTTCTACAAGCTGATGACTGTGTTTGCATCAATCTGGATTGAGAAAAAGAATGGACAACTCCAGCTATCAGAGTAAAAGTGATCAAGACTGACAGTGGATAATTCAACAGAAACCCTCAATGTCTACAGTTTGTTCTTCAGAAAGAACAACAAACAGAGCAAACGCCTCAAATGGCAGCTGCAGAACAAGATGACGACAACAACTCAAAGATTCCAAACCAACCAGAGACAATCATTGCAACTAATGGATAGCCAGATAACGAGCTTGCTATGCATGTGGGTTGTGTAATTAGAAAGCCAGTATGATCCAGAGACACTTAACAGACTGATACACACTAAAGATAGCATGATAGTGTACATTTTGTAAAATTTTGTAAGTGGTAGGAATGGAAAACTTAAAGGGAGGGTAAGTAATGGAACATTAAACTGTATTATACCTTTCAGCCACTACATAGCACCATGTGTAACATACCTTATCTGAGCTGGTTACTGCTAGAACCAGTCACTACATTAAAGGATATTATTGTTAAAACAGCTCTGGCATGTCCCTTTCTCACAAGGAAGCTCAGTAGCCAGCCCGTGTCTGGTACAAGAGTCTGACCTGCTAGGACAGAGGTGGGCAAACTACGGCCCATGGGTCACATCCGGCCCATGGGACCGGTCCTGCCTGGCCCCTGAGCTCCCAGCTGGGGACGCTAGCCAGCCCCCAGCCCCTCCCCTGCAGCCATGCCGCTGCACGGGTGCGCTCTGGCCCACTGCTCCTGCCGGGCTGCACGGCTTGTGCCCGCCCACCTCTAAGGCTTTCCAATAAGCCAGTCCTGCCACTCTGAGTGGCATGGTAAGGGGGTGGGGAGCAGGGGGATTGGATAAGTGGCAGGGGGTCCTGTGGGGCAGTCAGGGGACAGGGAGCGGTTGGATAGGGGGTGGGGTCTCAGGGGGTAGTTAGGGGCTAGGGAGCAGTTGGATAGGGTGGAGGTTTTGGAGGGGGGTGGAGTCAGAGAACGGGAGGGGTTGGATAGATGTGGGAGTCCCAGGGGGCCTGTCAGGTGGTGGGAGTGTGGATAGGGCTCGGGGCAGTCAGGGGACAGGGAGTGTGGGGGAGGGTTGGATGGAGGGTGGGGCCTGGCTGGGCGGGGTGGGGGGGTCTGGAGAGTGGTCAAGGGACGTAAGCAGGGGGGGTGGATGGTTGAGGGCGGGAAGTGGGAGGGGGTGGATCGGGGTGGGGGCCAGGCTGTTTGGGGAAGCACAGCCTTCCCTACTCGGCCCTCCATAGCGCTTCGCAACCCCAATGTGGCCCTTAGGCCAAAAAGTTTGCCCACCCCTGTGGTGGGAACAGCCCTGAAACTTACTTGTACAAGCAGTACAATGATAGAAACTTACCAAGCTCTGGTTCTTCCATCATGTTTCTTGTTGATATACAGATAGGGGGTATTTCTGGCTTATGGGCATGTCAGTTTGTTAATTCAGCCCAGGATTTCTGTGCACTTCCGTTCAGGGCAGGACCTATGGCATTCTCCTACCACCCACTCTCTCTCCCTTATACCATATGGGATTCAAAATAGACATTGGAAAGAGAGGGAAAAGGGTAAACAAGCAATTATAAAAATTTTAATAGTTACATGATGTTGGTATATGTATGGGTTGGTGCTCCACAATTCATAGCTTCACGTCTTTGCCCCTTCCTCCTGGCCATATAATACAACACACCTTCTTAATCAGCCATGCATATATTGTTTTGGACTGCCTGTGAACTTAGTCGCCAGAACTCTGGCTGTTATGAGTCTAAACAAAACTGGAATATATATTTGGTCCATTGCTGGCTTTAATGTAAGAGTCCACACTGCAATGGAGGGTGTCAGCCTGTCTGTATTAGGCATCCCAATGAGTGTTTGCGTGGACGTAGGGTGCTTGCAAAGAGACTGTAATCCATACTAATTCAGCATCTTGTTGATTTTACCACAATTTTTCACCTATTGCTGGCAGATGATGAAAATGAATGTCTCATGGAGAATGAACTCCAGATGTTCTGTTAGGTTACAAGGCAAGGCATACTTATTAGGGCCACTTCTGTAACTCACATGTTTCCTTTCCACAATGTGCTATTTGATCACCATATGCCAAAATAGCTTTTTATCATACACAGATAGTTTTCCTCTGTTGGCCTAGAACAGAAGTTCACACTTTCATTATGGGGCCTCCAGGATATCAACATTCTACAGAGCTTGCCCTGCCTAAACAGGATTGGCCAACCGTAATTTGTAACCAGACCACTCATCAGTCCTCCCGCCAAAAAAACAAAAAAGGATATATAGAAATAATTTGAATAGAATTTTATATGTGTAGCTTACCATGATGTGTGCTGGTTTCAGTCCTGCTCAAAAAGACATCTGAAGTGGCGAGTGTCTTTTGTGTGACGAGAATACAGCCTGTTAATAAAAAAGTATCATCTTTGGACCTTGAATTAAAGTAGCCCCTTTCATAAACTGTGAAATGTATTTATCATGCTCAGACAATGATGTTCTGTCTCTTTTTCCAAGAACCTTCTACTCCCATAGTGCAAATACATTGCACCAGGAACCTGAACGTGCAGACTACCTTACTGTAGTGCAGGTGAGAAGAAAAATATGCTAATTGGAAAAATGAGCTGATTGGAGACTTGCTACATAAAACTAATTAGCAGATCCAGAAGGCCCAAAGGTAGTACCAAAATGATAAGGATGCTTGGAGAGCAGAAAGGGACACAGAAGCTGCATAGCATGAGGAGAGATTGTTGGATGGATTCATGGAGCATGCTCAGTATGGTCATGAGTAGAGGGAGGAAGACAGAATGCAGCAGAAGGAGCTGTTTGAGCGATTACTTCACCTGATAACTACCAGACTACAGGCTTCAGTGCAACCTTGGGCTCCTGTTCCCAACCCCACTCATCATTATGGAACCCTGAGAGCAGCCATCCTGGGGTGACTAGACCAAATCACAGGCAAACACTATCACATGGAATGGACAAACTTACCCTGTGTATTTATCTACACCTGTCCAGGCATGGCCTGCATATGCCAAATGTGGCAAAAAGACCAAAGACAATATGGACCCTTGACAATTTTTTAAGCAGATAGTATGGTTATTGCTGTGCAGAACATGAAGGCAGCTGGTCTGCATTTCTGATCATTAGATACACATGTAAAATAACATATTCAATTTACACCCAAGGCTACAACAACAAGTTGTATTATATGGAATAGTAAAAGTGGCACAAACTTTAATGAACATCATCACATGCCCAATGTCAAACTTTCATAATAAAACTTTCTAAATAGTCATCACAGTAATCCATAAACTGTGAATGGCAGTACATTGCCAGTATGGATAAAATACGTAACACAAAAGTGTTTACAGAATTCATGATACACAGTACTTACATATTTACAAAAATGTTCTCAAAGCTGGCACACGCTCCCACAGAGAGCAACCCCAAATGCTATTTCATTCCCTCTCATGCATGGGACAATGCAAACCCAATATATGGACATGTAAAGCATCCCTGATTTCTATTGTGCATCTGGAGTCAACACCACTCATGACAGGCGCACTGTCTGGCTGTGTGTACTGGTTCAGATATGCAGCAGTGTCCTGTGTCTGCTAAGATTTCCTCCTTCTCCTCACAGACATGGTTCGAAGCACAGGAAGCCATAATAATGTGGACTGCATTAATGACATAGGTATCTATACACTAACAGGATTTCAATCTGCTAAATGTACATTCTACAGCATGTGTAGCTGAACTTCTTTTGTCTGGTCCTCTGAAATCACCATACAGTTTCATAAACCATGGCAGGAGAGGGTATGTGGGGTCCCCTAGAATAACAGTGGGGACAGTAGCTCCATTTATAATAACGTCATTCCATGGGAATGATGACCCAACTTCTACAATGCTGTGTATGTAAGGGCCAGATTCACTAGAATGTGCTAGCTGCCTTGTGCCACTCTGGCAATATACAATAGCTGGGGAGGGGGTGGGGGGGGTAGCAGTGAAAATGGCCCCATGATTTTGCACCGTGCTCATCACCATGGAAACTGCACCATGTTTCATCCTTTTCCTGCCCCTACTGGTTTATGGGTTTTTGGGGTTGTAGTTTTCGGAAAATATCTTTTAACAAGCTCCATCAAGGGTATGAAGAGATGCTTTCCTTGCTCAGTCAATACATGAAGCACCATGTATGCTGTTCTCCATTAGCTATCTCTGGAATTAAGCACTAACCTGCAATTGCGTGGTGGGGCGGGGGGGGGGAAGGGAAGAGAATCTTTCCAAGTGGTGTTCCATGCCCCTCCCTCTTCCTGACTCAGAGGAATAATCCTCCAAATTAAACAGTACTATTTCAAGTTGGCTTTGGGCTTTCGGCCTAATTTTTTGTTTCAGATTAATGTTTTCTGTGTCTTTTGGAAATTCTCCATTGCAGAAAAGACACACTTCAAATTAATCTGTGTGCTGTGTTTGGGAATCATTCTTAAGAAATGTATACCGAGCTATCCCTTTCCTCCTTTGCAATGACCCCTTGAGACAAAGATTCCCATTTTCCCTCTGGTTTGATTAAACTTCTAACCTATTTCTGTGCAATCACATCTGTTGTCCCCGACCCTCCTCACTTCAGTCTCTAGTTGCTCTATAGTGAAGGCTTAATTTAGTTTATTATAACACACCAAATATGCAAAATAGACCGAAATAAATAATTTCAACAACAGAGTTCGGCAGTATACATGTAACCTTTCTGCCCCTCTGAGTTGGCAGCAACAAGGGCCAGGTTCAGTATCCAGGGGTTCCGTTTCAATAACACAATGCATAACCGGCTGGAGCCTCCACTCAGTGACCTGGGACACTTACATACCACCCCACCGGGTGCCTCTAGGAGGCAATGCTTTCCCTCTCGCAAGCCCGGAGTCTGAGTGTAGCAAAATCCTTTTAATAAAGGAGGGAAACAATGCGGCATCACATTAGAGAAACACCACAAACAGGATTATAACACAAACTATAAGCAAAAAGCCCACCTCCAAGTATGTTTGGCAATGTCCTTTCCCCCTTAGGGTCTTAAGTCCAATCACCCCAAAGTCCAACAACCCAAAAGTCTCTGGTCAGTGCCACCCCAGAGTTCAAAAGTTTATCTGCAGAGTTTTACCCCCTCAGCCTGGGTGGAAATGGGGGGGGCACACAGGGTGGTGGGGCCCACATAGGGTGGTAAGGGGCACCTTACGTGGTCCAAGGACAACTGCTCCGCCTCTCCGTGGAGTTCTGCTGCAGCCTTCATCCCAACCAGCTCCACTACACCAGCTGTGCCGCTCCTCCAGCCGGCCCATGAGCCACTCCAGCCATCCGCGCAAACCGCTCCACTCTTCTCACTGTTCCATGGGCTGCTCTAACATGCTGCAAACTGCTCCACTTTGCCAGCCGCTTACCAATAGGTCTTCAGGCTCCCCCACTAGTTAACACAGCACTCAGTGGTCTCAGGTTAGCTCTTTTAGTGATTTCAGCTGCAGGTGCACTATTGACCCAACGTGAATTCAGCTCAGCAGCCTTTAGATGGACTCCTAATGGAACCAAAATTAGCTCTACTCTTTAACAGTGGAGAGAGGAGGATGTGCAATTGGTGTTCCAGACCCTCAAAAGGAGCCCATACCATCAGGTACACACACCAGCCCCCAGCCTCTCTCAATTCACTGGGTTTTGGAACCCATGTCCCTTGTCTAGCAAGTACTACTTAACTGAGGTTGAGTCATTTCTGTTATAAAGCAGTCTCATAGTTCCTCATTCACATAATCAGGGTAACAACAATTTATTCTTCCTGCCCCAATAACAAAGAAACTGGAGATTTTACAGCAGCCAAAGTGACCATTTGGGCGGCTGTGGGTTCATGTTAGATAGGTGTGCTTATGCAAACAAGATNCAATGCAAATACCTGAAATTCCTTTCCACACTCCCTGAAATTCTTTCCACATTCCCCATAATTCACCACCAGATGTCAGGGTAAAGCTCATCCTGACTCTGCTTACACACGTTAGCTTGGTTGAAGTTTCTAGCAAATGTGATTTTGTTTGTCATACCGGATCAGAGCCAAGGTTCATCTAGAGCAGTATACTCTCTCCAGCAGTGGCCAGGACCAGATACTTCAGAAGAAGATGTAAGACACATTACCACTCTCTTTTCCCTGGGGAGCAGTGATCATCACTCATCGTGATTCTCTGACATGGTGCTATCAGGACTAATTCACTGCAGATGTACACAAAAGCATTCTTCCTCATTCTGAAGCCCTGCAGTCTAGTTGCTTGTATTAAGTCTCAAAACCAATTCAGTCCCATTTGTTTGCATTCATGGGCCAGACCCCAAAAGTAGTTCTTCATCTGGTGAATTTTTCTTCAAGACACCACATGGAACCATGTACTCTGGATGTGGGTATAAGCATGACTGTCAAAGGAAGAACTTAATCAGTTACTGGGGTCTCAGTAGTTGCTCTCCACAGGTATTGCAGAAGCACCCTCCACTACCTTACAAGTAGTTTGCAAAAGCTTCAACAGAAACCTCTCTTACCAAACAGGAGCTAAGCACTCCTCCTGGCGTCCATTATAGTGAGGAGACTTCAGAATAGGGTGACCAGACAGCAAGCGTGAAAAACTAGGACGGGGTGGGGGGCAATAGGAGCCTATATAAGAAAAAGACCCAAAAATCAGAACTGTCCCTATAAAATCAGGACATCTGGTCATCCTACTTAGGGAATAGCACCAGCACATGGACTTTGTAAGAATTCCCCCAAGGAATTATGGGAGTTTCCCAGAGTTATAGGACTTTGAACTTTTCACACAACATTTTCCTGAGTCCCCCAAAGTCCACCACAAATTTCTCCTTGAAGAAGCTGTTCTAGGAACTTAGGAACAAGTTCCCAGGGGCAATATGACTACAGTAATGTAGAGAGGTAGTATCTTTGATTGGATCAACTTCTGTTTGTGAGACAGACACGCTTTTGAGTTTACAGAGTTCTTCTTTAAGTTTGCAGTGACCTGACGAAGAGTTCTGAGTAAACTCAAAAGCTTGTGTCTCTCACAACAGAAATTGGTCCAATCAAAAATATTACCTTACCCACCTTGTCTTTCTAATATCCTGGGACCAACATGGCTACAACAAACCAGCAAACAACAATAGAAGATACAGTAATGTAGTAATCTAAGTAGGAACATTGTGCAAAACATCTGAAAAAAGATTACTGTTATGGACACACTACACCACTGGTCCTTTTATTAATGTGGTCTATCCATTCAATTATCATTGGTTCAATTGTCTACTGTAGACAAGGCCATAATATAAAATCTGTTTCTTTTATTTTTTATAAAGTGGGTTTTGGGGGAAGAAAAAGACGTGCTTCCTATAAACAATGATATGCCGCTCTAGGAATGATGCACTTCTTTCCAAAGACATGGGAGATGCTGTGAGAACTACTTAGAGGTGTGCTTGTAGGCTAACAGGCTGAGACACTCACAAACTTTTGGGGCAAATAAATGGGAGATACCAGAAGGGCTTGCTATTATGTAACCCATTCAATAACATCCTGTGACTAAACTTTCTCTTAGAGACACTTGCATAGTCACCTGCTCAGCTAATATAGCCTTGAACATCTTTTATTTCATGCTTCTCTTTGTATTATGCCAATAAAATGGCTTTCATTCAAAAATCACCAGAAGTGGATGAGGAAAGTTAAGTTGGAGATCATTTCTGTTGGGTACCTTCACAGGTGCTGGATCAAGGGTTGCTGTGGTTGCTGCCGCACTCTCTGGCTTGAAGTGTTTTCCATCATATACAGGGTTTATACTTTGGTTCAATGGCTCTCAGCATCCCTACTATATAAATTGTTCAAACGCCCTTGGGTATCTTGGAGAGAAAGGAGCTGACCTCTGACAAGTTTGAGCAGAGCCTGTGATAGCATCTTAAGCACTTTTGAGACCCAAAAATGATTTTCAAAAAGAGCTTGGTTTGGGGGGGGGAAATAATTTTCAATTAATTTTTTATGAGAATTTTTTAAATGAAAAATTCATTTCAAGTTGAATTTTGCATTTTGTTTCGATAGTTTCTCCTTGCCCCTTTTTTCTTTGTCATTGAATGTAACAGAAGGTGTTTTACCCTGCTTTTCTTTTTAATCCATTTTTCAACTACAACTTTTCCAAACTTCACAAAGTTTTGAACAGTGACAGAATGACAAAAGGGAAAATGAAACTTTGCACAATGTATAGTTTTGAAAAGCTGGGGGGAAGGAAGGAAAATGTGTGTGTGTACTGGGGGGAAACCCCGGGCATTATTCATTTTATTAAACTCAGTGGCAAAAGGAAAAATGGAGAAAATCCTTTATTTTTAAATAACAAATGTTCCATTTCAAACCCATTAGCAGAAACATCAAAATTTTGAAGTTTTTTCTAGATTTTTTTCCAAAACCTGCTCTACCTACTGTATTTCAGGTCCCTTAAGCAGGGGACTTAAGTTTGCTACTCATACTACTTGAAAGAGCTTAGACACTGATATATGAGTGAGAGATGCTGACATCCATGAGCAATGAGAGAGCTTACCTTATGAGAATGGCACTTTGGAACCAAGAAGAGTATATTCTGAATGGGGCACAAGCTCCTTCATGGTGTGCTTGAGGAAAGTTGACTAGCTTGCTATAGGATGTTGAATTATCTATTGAATAGTGAATTCTCTGTTTCTCCTCTCATATCCCAATCACTTTTACCCCCTTTACCTCTGTTCTTCCTCCCCAGCCCCATCCCCAGGTTTCCTGTGGTTGGTTTCTCTCTTCTTCTCATGTTTGCTTTGTTTTCTTTTTTAATTTTCTCCTTTTCCTTCCTCTATCTCTCTTCCCCGCACTGTTTGCTGATATTATCCCTCCTTTCTTTTATCAATCCATTGCCTTCAGTTTCAATAACTTTATTGGCATGAGTGTTTCAGCAGAGGTGTTTCCAGTTAACACAACAGATATCTGTATTTAAAACAGCTGAAGTAGAAACAGCAGAGAGGCTATTTGCTGGCTGGGACATAGAGAAAGTTGTTCCTGAGAAGCCCTTGCTGTGGGCCTATGCCATGCAATGTTTGCTATTTATTTAGTATCCATGTCTGTTCAGAGTTATTACTGCAGGAACTCTACCTAGGATAATTTATTAATCCCATGCCTGCATCCACTTATTTCTCTCCTAAAAAGTAAACAATCTATTTTGAGAGACCCAAGTTTCCTGACCACCCTGCAGTCATGACAAATTCAACCCTGGGGAGGAGTGGTGGCTTGGCATTTGCCAAAATACAGATGGAAATACTGTAATAATGCTATGAGCTTCAAAGAAATGTTAAATGGTGAGACTGTCACAAGCTGTGTTTTTTGTTTTGGTAAATCAAGTTCATGATTCCTCAGGGTAATCAGGAATTAATCATCACTCAGTCCAAAAACGTTCTTCCCTTCCCAAAGTAACGTCATTTCAATATGACAAAAACATGCAACCACCTCTTTACTTGGAAGATAATGTAAATTAATCATACTATTGTTTATTTTTAAACTGGCTTATTCTTTAGATTTCATGGTTTAAGGCAGAAGAGATCATTAGATCATCTAGTCTGACCTCCCATATATCATAGGCCATTACACTTCACCTAGCTACCTCCATATTGAGCCCAATTACTTCAGTTAGACTAAAGTATTTCAATCTGCAGGAGACTAAACTGTTGTGTGCCACAGGCAGAGAACAGGAGAAACTGAGTACTGTTAACACCCAACAGCGCTGCAATGAAGGCAGGGAACTGAGTAGCTGAGAGATGCCCAGATGATCGTAGCAGGTGATCCAACCCCCATACTGCCGAGGAAGATGAAACCCCTGATGTCCTTGCCAATCTGATGTAAGGGAAAATTCTCTCTCAACCTCAGATAAGAATGGCCATACTGGGTCAAACCAATGGTCCATCTAGCCCAATATCCTGTCTTCCAACAGTGGCCAATGCCAAGTGCCTCAGAGGGAATGAACACAACAGGTATTCATCAAGTGATTCATTCCCTGTTGCCTATTCCCAGCTTCTGGCAAACAGAGACCAGATCTCAAATCTGGCAATCAGACTGACACTGATCTCATACACCAAGACACACTAAGCATCTAAGGATTTTCTGTACCACCTGAAAGCTTTTCAGAGGACAATAAAAAACGGAATATTTCTGGCCAATTGTGCATCAGGGCAGGGACAACTATCCTTTCTGAGCCCTACAGGTGACTGGCTGAAGCCCTGAGGCATGAGATTTGATTATAGTTATGGCCTTAATGCAGAGCTGCAAATGTTATGAGCATGTTGAAGCAGTGTAGAGCTTCCTGTACTCCCCATGAAGGAAGCAAATGAACAGGGGATTCATAGATTCCAAGGCCAGAAGGAACGACCGTAACCATGCAGCTTGACCGCCACATACACAGGCTGTAGAATTTCTCCCAGAAGCATATCTTTTAGAAAGAGCCCTAATCTCACTTTAAAAACCTGCAAGTGATTGAGAGTCCATCACGTCCCTGTTCCAATGTTTAGTAACTGTCACAGAGAGGAAGTTACATATTATTTCAAGGATGAATTTATCTGACTTCAATTGCCTGCCATTGAATCTCGTTATCCTTTTGTCAGGAAGATTGAAGAATCCCCCTGCCCTGAACCCCACTATCAGGCATGTTTTTCCATGCGTAAATACACATACACAGCAAACAGCTCACCTCAACCTTCTCTTTGGTAAGTTGAATAAGCAGAGCTCCTTAACCTTTGTATCATAAGACCTGCTTTCCAGTCCTTGGATCATTTCTGTGGCCCTCTCTTGGAACTCTCTCCAATATTTCCACATCCTTCTTGAAGTGTGGATATCAGAACTGGACACGAATATTCTAGAACTGCTCTTACCAATACTGTGTAAAGAGGTAACTACTTCCCTACTTCTTACTGGATATTCCCTTTCTATACATCCAGGAGTCACATTAGCCATTTTTGACACAGCTTTGCACTGAGAGCCCATGTTGAGAAAATTATCTAGAGTGACGCCCATGTCACTGTTTTCCAACAAAGCCATGGCCTACATTTTTAATTCACAAACACAATATCCTGCGTTTGGATGCATTAAAATGTATTTTGTTGAATTGTGACCATCTAACCAAGTGATTCAGATCACTAACAGTAACCTAGTCTCCTCATTTTTACTGCACAAACAATCTTGGCATCATCTAGAAACTTTATGAGCAAAGATTTCATCTTTACATTTACATCATTGAGAAGAAGTGTAAATAGCATTGGTTCCAAGAACTGATACCTGGGAAACCCCACTAGAAACAGCCCCACTCATCATTGATATCTCCCCATTCACAACTTCATTTTGGATGGAAGGCACTGCGTAACTGGATATTATTAGCCACGAGAATGAGGGAAAAACCAGCACCTATCTGACTTGAACACCTCCAAGTTGCTGCCTGTTCAGGAATGGTTTGTGGCCTAACCACCATTTTCCACACTTCTTGTCTAATGAATAAGCTACACGGAGCTCTAGGATCTCTTATCCCTTCACAACAGTTAATACCTAAATCACAAGTGGTAATGCAAGTTACTTAGGGCCGGCCTATAAGAGGTGCTGAGCACTGGCAGTTCTAATAGACTTTAGCTGGAGACATGAGGCTCAGCAATTCAGGTGGGGGGGGGGGGAGGAGAAGAGGCCTTTAGCTTCCCACTCCCCCTGAGATAAAATAAAGATTTGAAGGCAGCCAACAGATATGATGCTGTTGATATTCCTGCCTGCCCTAAGGACATAGGACTGCTACTTCCCAACCCCCAATTTACAATCCTACTAATCTTAGCAGTTTAAGAAACTGAACTGGGAGTCATTAACCCCCTTCCTATTCAATTTCTTAAACTGCAAAGTTAAGAAAAGAACTAACTACGTCCAGCAGGAGAAATTCAGAGAAGGAGAAAGGGGAAAGAATGTATGCCAGGTTTGAGAGGGAACTGCAGGAAGCTACTAGCTTGTAAAATTAAATGTGAGTTAAAGAGGTGGGGAAAAACAAACTTCCCCCATTTTCTGTAGTACCTTAGCATAATATGCAAAGGGCTTTTTCCCTTGTGTTCCAAGCAGAGGGATCAGCTGTGCATTACTGGAAACTGGAAATTGGCATTACAAGCTTACATTAACCTTTCAAAACCTGTGTAGGGTAGACACTCCATCACAATAAGTCTATAATTCATTCCTAGAAAGGCCCTGTTTGAAAATCATATGATGATCTGCGGCTCTGTGCAAATAAAGACATTGTAGAAAGGCAACCAAATAAATGATCAAAGCCAATCAATGTTGATGAGATGATATGTAACATGATTACAAATAATAAGAAAATGATCTTTCAGCTGTAATACCTGAAGATCATATTAGGAAGGAGAGGCTAGAATCTATTTTAGGGAACTGAGCTGAGCAATGTGTGGTCTTGAAGAGTTCAGGGTAAACTGTACTTTTGAGCCCTCACTCAGTTCCTCTCTTGGCACTCCTTTTAAGTGACACGTCCAGCCCCTGTATTTCTCTCAGAGTGATATTCCACAATTCATCCTACTTTCAGACTGGGTCTCCCAGTTACCACATCCCTGTTCAACAACCATGTTTTCTTAGCAGCTCCAGCTGAAGTTTAGCCTCTGTTATGCTTCCCTTTAGGAGACTGTCATTAGCGTAAAAAAAAGCACAGAATAGCCTCTTCAAAACAATTATCTATCTATAGAAACATAACAGAAATAAAATTATTAAAACAACAAAAGGAATAACATACATATCTTACCTACACTTAGCATTTTCCTTCAGATTTTGGTAGGCCCAAGTTTTCCCAGCATCTAAGAATGGAGTCCAACCTGCTTTGCTCAAGATCTTATCTCTCTCCCTCAGCTTCAAGGTTGATATCTTTTAATAGTTTCCAAGTTATTTGTTCCAGTTTCCTCCTTTCCTTTGCCAAAGTCACCTGGTGAGCATATCATTAACTCTTTGCACCCACATAGCAGATAGCATGATAGTAAAGAAATATTCAGAAAATATAAAATAATACATAATAACTTTAATACATAAAATAATCCATTATACTCCCACATTCTTCATATATGGCCAATTTTACACAATATTGAAGTGGCTCTGACATGCTAGAAAAGTAGCTGAGTGTGAAGGAACATCTTATCCAGAATGGGAGTTACAAGGTAATATTACTGCTTTTATATTCTTTCCTATGTTACTGGAGTGTAGAAAGCAGAATGTTTCTATGTGAAGCCTGTCAGTGTTTGAATATATCTGATTTCCTGTTTACTCAGCTATATCTTCAAACACAATTTGTTTAATCAAATATGAAGTAGATCTGTTATACTGGGGAAAACACTCTCAAAAAGAACTAGGCCTGATCCAACAACCACTGAAGTCAGTGGAAGCCTTCTCATAGACTTTACTGAGCTTTGAATCAGATCCACAGTGAGGTAGATAATACAGAGGTGTGTGTACATACTAGTCACAAGGAGAGAGCGAGAGACATGCTGCCTTTGCTCCAGACAGTGATTTGAAGGCTACTGTGGGTATTGTGGGTGCAGAGAGTGAAATGGCCTGAATGTATTGTAAAGCGATACTGCGTTAAATTAAAATGGCATTATGCTGTGTTTCACCTACTCCTACTCATCAACTCTGGGTGCTGAGGGGATGGAGCACATTTTCTAGGAGACTTAGAACCTCAGAACAAATCTTTTTGTTGTTTTACTTTTCTCTGTGTTTTGTTATGTTTCAAGCTTCAGGCCATAAGTTTTCCCCCCACCCTCCTCAAGATAAGTTGTTTCAACTCACTGTGTGTCACATGAGGACTACACATTTCTCGGAAGCACTGGGCACTGGCCACCATCGGAGGCAGGGTGCTGGGCTATGGCTCTGTTCCACTGAGGCACTTCATGCATTCCTCTTACTCCTGATGTGAAAAACATTCCTAATTTCAGGCTTGAGATTTAAGACTGAACTAAACTATAGCTCAGCCTGATCAAATCACACTTTTAAGCGGATCATCTATTAGCTTATGCTATTATATTTCTTTTCTGAGGGCAAGTGGGAAGTGTAAGCAAGAAAGCCATGAATCAGATACATACTTTTGGTGAGGGCAGGAACTCCTTTAAATACATTAACCATTACATTTCATCAGTCTTTTTAGAACAACGTGGATTTGTTGGGGCTGTCCAAGTGTTCTGAAGTATCACCCAGGGAGGCATTTACAGAAGCAGAATTACCAAAGGGAAACATGAGTGTGTGCATGTGCCCATGCACATGCCTAAAAAATGGTAACAAATCTTTGTCTCTTAATCCTTTTGGCGGTTTTAAAAGAGAAAACCTGTGTTTATTTATGTATGTATTTCTTGAGAAGATTCACATTGGGATGACTGAAACACTAGAGATTTAACTGAACACAAACAGTGTGTGAGCATGTCCATTTGGAAGCCATCTGTCTTTTGTGACTAACTCTTAGTAGAAAGCTTGGGAACTTGCCAAAATGTAAATATCCCTGTGTCTATGCAGGAAATTGTTTTTAGCAAACCAGAGCTGGTTTGCTGGTATGGGAGATTCTAAACTTTTCACATTACAGTATATCTAACTGTACACTCTTATTGGAACAGGCTACAGAGGGCTCACGGCAGCACATTATGGATCATACCAGTGAGAATTTCAGAATGCAACAAAATGGTAAAGCAATTAATTAAAACAATTTTTAGCCATTGCACAATGTAGTGTTTTTAAATTCCTGTGCTCTTTTACAATTATGTGGAGAAAGGCTGCTTAGAAAAACAGTCTGGCTTGGAAAGGACATTCCTTCAGTTCCTCTTGAAAGTTTGACAAACCCCTTGATAGGAAAATACTACTGAGCAGCCAATGCTTTCCACATTTGGCTAACGTGATACCCAAAATACACAGAACACTACTTCACTCTGAAAGGATTGCAATACTCCTATCTGAGTCATCTGAAAGCAAATAAAATGAGACCTAAACAAATAAACCTAATTGTGCATGGAAACATATCCAGCTCTCCAACTTGGCTGATGTTCTGTTTTTGTTAGTTTAAAGCCAACACATGCAGTTTTAGTGGCATCAGGAGTTATGCAAATATTGACAACAAATTGCCAAATGTGTTTTTTCCCCTAGGTGCCTGTTAAGAAGACTAGGTGGCGTTTCTAAGCACCTTCTGCACTGGACAAATTTCACAACCTTGTGGGATCAGGGCCAGCCTCAGGAACTTTCTGCAGAGTGTATTGTCAACATAGCAATTATGCTGATTTAAGATATTTATGGTTGCTATCCATTGGGACTTTATTTTTCATCCAGGCACTTAGCTGAAATCAAATCCAAACTTTCAAACCATACTTCACATATTTGCACTGGATCCAGGGCCGTTGTCACATTTTCAGTCCACTGCCTCATGATTTTTTTTGAGTTTGCGTCTTCTTTAATCTGAGGTTGGTGGTTGGACTGACCAAAAGAGAAATGTAATGGGGAAAAGCGTGAAAATCAAGCTGCACTCTGAAACTGTAACATTTTAACCATTAAAATGTTGTCAATAACTTTTTCCCCTGGAGATGCAGTCATCTCAAAATAAAAATCTCATTCTTTTGCAATCCAGGAGCAATTAATTATAAAGAATGAATAGATGCTGATCCAGTTTATCTGAATTCTTTATGGTCCACGTGGAAGAGGGATGACTTATCAAATCTGGAGTTTCTGTGAGCCAAAGGAGAAGAAATTAGTGAGTGAGGTAGGATGCCTTTGCGCTTGATTTTTAATCAAACAAAGGCATAGGTTTGTACAGAACCAATATGACAAAGTTTCTTCTTCTTTCCCTCAGAATCACAAGACATGACTATCATCATAACATCAGCTATTTTATTACTCCACTCTTCTGTCATTGCATTAGTGTTCTACACAGATTTAGGACTTGATCTTGCAATTTTTCCTCATGTGGAACTCAGGAAGTGTTTGAAGTGTGGGTCAGGATATAAATGCAGACATATCTACAAAGGCATTTATGTACTACATTCATCACCACTGTATCTGAGCACTACACAGAGAAGAATGGAGCATTAAATCAGTGGAAGCCATAATGGAAGGACACTGGGATCTGGGATCCTGTAGGAAAGAAAAACACACTGTGTCACTAGATCGAGACCTGCATAAAACCTAGAATGCTAGGCAGTGTCCATACTGTGGGAAAACAGTGAAATATGACAACCCATATTAGCTCACCCATCAAGGCATGTCATGTTATATGATATTTTGACAGCTGCTGCAATTGCAGTTCAAATCCACCAACTGTCAAAGGGAAACTAATCTCAAATGCAAAAAGCCACATTACTGCAACATTTTGATAGAAATCTTACATGCACCAAAGTCAGGAAATTCAAAATTCTAATCCCTACATTAATCATAATCCTGCCCTCAAGCATATATGTGCAGAATGATAATGCAGCTTCATGGCTAGGATTTGTATAGGCACCATAGGTTTGAATTTGCTGACTTTGGTGCATGCAAAATCTCCACGATAATCTCTCATAAGTATATTTTCTTTGCAATTATTCACCTTTTTTTTAAAAAAGGGAAACCAGTTGTTTTCCTGTGTGATGGGAGTGTGAAACGACTGCACAGTGCCATATACAGGTATCAAGATATAGCCATAATTGTATGTACCCTACTTCAGTAAACCCCCATCTTGTGCAAAGTCCGGAGTAAATTGCTTTAGCCCAGAGGCAGAGAAAGGAGAAGACTTGAATCTCTTTCCAACCTAGATTGCTTGTTTCTGTATTGCAGCTTCAGTAGCATATTCAACACTTACTACCTAGCCTGCCTGTAGGGAGAAGAGGCCATTAGCTCTGTATTTTCTTAAACCCTACCTATGCCTGTTCCCCTTGGGCAACAGGTTGCAATGAACTCCTGCAAGAGGTGCAGACCTCCTGGCATAAGTTGCTGAAATTCTGTCCTTCACAACACAAATGCCCTGCAAGCCCCTCTGCAGGCACCACAGAAAGGTCGGGATTTGCCCCTTGCTGCACAGGGGAATGACGTACCATGCAGTGCTCTCTCATCTCATTGGGAAGTTGTTTACTCTCCAATCAGTTTGTGTCTGACTTAGCAAAGAGCTTTTTTGTCATGGAGAGTGCCATTAAAGCCAACTCTGAACTTTCAAGATTAAATCAAAAGGGAGGAGTTAGCAAGTGCAAAAAAAAAAATGGGTTCTGAACCTGTCCATAAAATGGGGCAAGACATCATGTTTGGATAACAGAATAACAGCCAAAGAGAATTTCCCATCCCCATGCCCCACATGAGAGACATTTCAACCCAAGGACAAATTTTCTAAAAAAGTTATAAACTCCTAACATAGGGGATTAAGAAAGAAACTGCTTCCTCAACCATAACTGCTGCCAGGATGCTCTGAGATAGCTGGGCCCAGACTTCGAAGGGACAGATTCCCCTTATTCCCGTTGAAAGGCACTTTATTCTGCAAATAGTAACATTGGTTTGTCTACTCAGGGAGAGTGAAGGTTGTCAGAATCTGGCCCTAAATTTTTATACAGCATCTATCACTGTGGGATCTAAGCTTTTTCTGAGTGTAACAAGGCAAAGTGTTCTTTTCCTCCAGGTGGTCACATTACTGTCATATCATTTGCAAAGTACTGTTCATTTTAAACGGTACAAAATGTTCCATATGGGATGGTAAGGAAAACATCACACTGAGAGCCTTGTGCTTATAATGCTGTATTTAACATCTGCACATAGAGCCATTGGTGTGTGTTTCTTGAACCTTCTGTATTATTTTACAGATAGATGAGAAAATGCACACTTGTCATAGTTCATGTAAATGGAGGTTAGTTACAATTTCATGTACTGCATTCAGAGCACTCTTTATGAACTGATTCTGTTAGTTGTTACTAACATCTTTACTTTTTTTTTTGTCTTATTTCATTAGCTTGTATCACTCTCTCTTTCTTAGGTCTTTCTAGGGCATCTATTACTTAAGTAGCTGAGCATCCTGTGCTAGTTAGCTATGTATGACCTACTACTTCTGAGATTCCTCAGCAAGTTATATACATCACCAAAATGACATTAAGTTCCTTTCCTCTCCTGAGCTGTCTGGTTTTCCCCATCTAGTCTGGCTGAAGTGACAGACTCTCTCCCCCAGCCAAACATTTGCTTTACAAGGTATTTATATACCATCACCTCTTCTCTGCATCTTCCCCACCCACCCCTGACAAGCATGCCATGGTGGGAGGACATTCTGATTTCACATCATTTGCAACACTGAAATGACAAATTTTCCTTTCTCTAAGTCATTTCTTTCACTACAGATGTGTGTAATTGCAAAGAACTGGTTTCCCTTTATTTCTGCCATGCTTGCAGGGAGATTTATTTCTTTGAATTTGCCTTTAAAAGTCTAACAGGCACAAAGAGGAAATGGTGACTGTTCTATAGATTTTTGAAACATCGTTTACTATTTAACCAAGAATTCTATCCCTGCAATAGGATTGTTCAAAAATCTATAGAAAGGATTAGGTTGTCTAAAATGCTAGAATAATTTCTATGGATCCCTGCAAGGCTAATACTTAAATACCAGTTTTCAAGAATCAGGCAAAATCATCATCCGACTGACTTCATTAGTTCATTTGATTGCACCTCTCCCATGGTAAAATGCACACACAGCCATATCCATAAGGAGAAGACGTGTCCTAAGCATCAGCCTTGGAATTCCTTGAATCACTGTTTTTCATCCCACCACAATCAAATAAACTCTTCTTCAACCCAGATTAGAAGATACACTGGGCCACATCAGGCGTGGGTGCAAATGGGTGCAATGCCACTTAAAGCAACAGAATTTCCCCGGCTTACCCTGGGACTGAATTTGGCCAACTGAGCTCCATACAATGTATTATGGAGAGGGACGTGCCTTTCAGAAGCATTCGTGTCTGTTCAGCATGCCTCATGACACTTTTCATATAGGGGAGAGTCTTATCCCAAGTCCTTGGCCCAAACTTCCCACTATCTGCAGGACGGTAGCTACCATATAATTCTGGTTTGTAAAAACACTTGGATCACAATATAAAGGTAAGTTATTAATGACAACCAGAAAAAGAAAGAGCTTAACACTCACAACCTCTGTCCAATTAAATCCCACAATTTTGTCATATCCAAAAAAGGGTAAAATAAGTCAGTTTAAAAAGCAGGGTGATGCAGCCCAGTGGCAGCAACTCAGACATAAAAAGTGAAAGCATTTAACAGTGAGGCTTATTGATCCTCTTGGTTCTGTGAAAGGCTCAAAGGAGTAAAGCACCAAAGAGAGCACATTTCAAGGCTCCCCTTCAATCAAATATATAGTTCTGCCATTACACAGTGCAGAATCACCCACAACACTCAGCCAGGCAGCTGTGAGGATGAGAAGAAAACAAAAGCTTTCCAGATAGTTAAGTACTGTACTTTAATAGTTAAGGACTTGCACCCCTTGCCTTGTTCTGTTTGAAGTAAGATCAGCTGGAGGCAGTGTCTGCTGAAAAGCAGCAGGAAATTAGAGCTAGTCTATACTAGAAGCAATACAGAGGTGCAGCTGCACTGATGCAGCTGCACCCCTGTAGTGCATCTGGTGAAGAGCATTATGCTGATGGGAACAAGTTCTCCCGTCAGCATAATAAAACCACCTCTGCAAGAGACATTAGCTGTCCACGCTGGTGCTTAGGTTAGTGTAATTTACATTGCTCAAGGGGGTGGCTTATTCACACCCAGCGATATAAGTTACACTGACAAAAGTGGAAGTGTGTACAAGCCCTTAGTGGGGCAAAGAACAAGGGAACAACTTGTGTTTCTCACCAAAAAAATCTAAGTAGGAAGAGCAGAAGTTTCTGCTTCAAGCCCAAAAATCCCCTTTCCTTTTCAGACTGTGCCCCAGCCTTATGTTTTGTAGAACAAAGGCTACCAAACCATCACAAGGGGCACCTCCACCAGAAAAAAGGTTAAGAACCTTTGGCTTAATTCTCTTGACCTGGACCCAAACAAAATATTGTCCTTGCCTCTGAAGAGTAGAAAGTAACAAAGTCACATCACCCTCTATATCTTGGGCTTAGTGTCCAGAGAGGAATCTGATGGCTCATAAGAAAATACATGAGTGAGTCAAATAGAACCAAAAATGGAAACATATTAAGAGAAAATTTCCCCTGCCTTTGTGATCATTTGATGTTGTTGTGAACTGCCTCAGCCTGAAACTAGTTTTTTCACTCAAAAGGCCAATTGCACCATTTTCTTTTTGAAAAAATAAATAACTTTTAAGAAGAAAGAGTGAAAAGGAGGGACAGCTCGTTCGAAGTTCAACTGTGTGATCTGGACAAGTCACTTTGATCATGCGTCTCAGATTCGCTACTTCTAAAATCAGAATAATGCTATTTACTCATGTTTGCAGGGCCCTGTGTGGATACAAATTTATATCCATGGGTGCAGATATCCACAGATAGAACTTGGTATCCGCAGAGCTGCAGGACTTTATCGGGAACCGCAGTGGTGAAAGGAGCAGCATGTGCAGCTGTTCCAGCATGGCTGTACCACCCTCACTCCTGTCTCCAGCCCCGTCCACTGGGGTGGGCACCAGGCTCACCAGCAGGTGTCCTTGTTCACACTAGTGCAGTGGATGGGGCTGGAGGCAGAGCTGGGGGCAGTACAACCATACTGGAGGAGCACCAGCACAGGGTGCTGACTCCGGAGAGTGGCAGCCCCACACGCTGCTCCTTTCGCCGCTGTGGTACCTGTACAGCCCTGCAGCTCCACGGACACCTATTTATATCAGCAGATATCCAGAGATATAAATTTGTATCTGTGCAGAGCTCTGCATGTTTGCAATGTGTTTTGAGATTTTTAGAAGAAAGGTACTATACAGAGGGAGTTGTAGTAATATATATATTTAGCAGTACCTTTGCATTTTCTAGGGTACCCATTTGCTTCAGGCAAATAAAGTTATTATTGTGCATTACACATTCTCATGAATGGAGAATCTGCTGTCAATGCTTAACATTTCAATGAGCTCAGTAACCAACTCAAAATCCTCCTGTGATATTGCTGTTTATGTAACTTTTCTCAGAGGTCTATTAGTCATTGAACCATTTAGGATACAAAAAAATGGTACCATTTTGGAAGTACTCCAGCCCGTGACAACATTTGTCAGTTTTTGATTTGCTGAATCACACAGCACCCAAGTTTATTTCACAACTGGGATTCCTGAGATGCCTATGCAGTCTAAACTACATTTTATATCTATAATGGGAATAGTATGTTCCTTAAAAACTGACATTATTTTAATTAGCAATGAGGTAGAACAAAGGAATCATTGGTACCAGAGGGGAGGTCAACAGTGGAATGTGAAAGGAGGGGGTTTCCAAAAAGGATTAAAGGAGAGTAAGAATGTTTAGTTTACTGGAAGGAAGAAGTTGTTCTGTCTGTCTATGAAAGTTACTTATATGGACCCCATTACCATAGTATCTGAGTACTTCATTGTGATGAAATGCACGCCTGTAGTCAGACCCTATCACACTATTGTAATAAACTTTTCAAATGATACCTCACAAGGCATCTTTTGTACAAACTAACTTGTCAATAATATCATGGTGAAATGTATGTAGCAACATATGTAGCAACATATGTAAAGTTATGAACATAAGCTGATGTTATGACTGAAATGTGTTTACCAGACAAGTCTGGGGAGTGGGTAAGCTTGTCTTTTGTCTTCAAGAAACTGGTTGACACCTCTAGCCAGGTATCATAAAAACTAATTCGCAGTCACAAGTTAAGTGACCATTCTTCAAGGTACAATCCTGAGCAGCTCAGAAGTGACAACAGGGCTCCGGGAGTAAGGGTGAAGGAGTTGGGGGTGCAGGTGGGCTCTCTTTGATCCTTCTGGTCCAGGGTAGGAACCCAGGCAGAAACAGATGCATCCTGGAGGTGATGGTTCCTCAGGAGGTGAATGCCTGGGTGCGAGGATGGTGTCACCAGGAGGGCTTCAGCCTTCTTAACCATGGGATGCTGTTCCGGGAAGAAGGACTCCTAACCGGAGATGGGGTCCACTTATGAAGGAAGGAAAAGCACATATTTGGATACACTCTGGTTAACCTAATGAGGAGGGCTTTAAATAGGTTCGATGGAGTGGGTTGATTAGTTAGTTAAGTTACTACCCATTATGCTGCTGGCATTTAGGGCAGCAATGAAGCTCCTCCATTCCTGTCTGTTTCTGGCAAGTCTTTCCTCAGCTGTGCCCCAGGTTTTCCAGCTTAGCTTCCACCACTCTTAGCCATGTTGTTTTTGGGCAGCCTCATTTTCGCTTGCCTTCAGGTGTCCATCATATTGCTATTCTGTTCCGGATGTCCTGGCTTGTTCCACCATCAGCTCATAGTGCTGCCCAAGTATGTGAATGTTTCTGCATTAGTGAGAATATGATCCTTTTTCTGTACTGATGGCGATGAGGCAATATTAAAGGTCATGATATCTGTCTTAGTGTGGTTGATTTTCAGTCCAATTTGCTGGCTGAATGTGTTCAGTTGGGTTGTTTTCTCTTGGATATGGTGTTGGCTATGTGATAGGTGAGCAATATCACCTGTGAAGTCCAGATCTTCAAAGGATGACTAGGGTGTCCATTTAATGCCTCTTGGTACGTCGTCTGTTGTATGCTGTATTACCCAGTCGATGGCAATGTTGAAGAGGATTGCAGGCATGACAGATTTGATAGGGATGTGACGGATTGCCCCCCTTTAAGGTGCCATATGATGTACTGGGATACTACTCAGCCCGACTGTTCTGCCAGCCTGGGCCCCCTTTACTGTGTCTTGCTGAGCCAGGCTCTTAAGCCTCCTCTAGCACACATACAGGCATGGCCACACCCAATTGCAAAAAGACAGACACTGATATCAGCTCTGTGAAGACTCAGCTTAAGGGACTTTCCCCAGCACTCATCTGCCCACCGCCCTTGGAGTGCAGACCCAAAGGTATATTGCCTTGTGCGCTTTATAGAAAGATCTGCACAACGCAAGCTCATAAAAATTCACCCGTTCCCTCAATGTGAAGAGAGATATGCATAGCTTCTTCTGCTGCTCACCCTCCCCAATATGGATTGCACAAACTGGGTTTAATAATAGGGCTGTCAAGCAATTAAAATAAATCACAATTAATTACGCTGTTAAACAATAATAGAATGCCATTTATTTAAATATTCGGATATTTTCTACATTTTCAGATATTTTGATTTCAATTACAACAGAATACAAAATCTACAGTGCTCACTTTATATTTATTACAAATATTTGCACTACAAAAAAGAAATGTCAATTCACCTCATTGAAGTACTGTAGTGCAATCTCTTTATCATGAAAGTTGAACATACAAATATAGAATTATGTAAAAAAGAATAACTGCACTTAACAATAAAACGTCAAACTTTAGAGCCTACAAGTTCACTCAGTCCTACCTCTTTTTCAGCCAGTCACTCAGACAAACAAGCTTATTTACATTTGTGGTAGGTAATGCAGCCCACTTCTTGTTTACAACGTCACCTGAAAGTGAAAATAGGTGTTGACATGTCATTGTTGTAGCCAGCGTAGCAAGATATTTACGTGCCAGATGTGCTAAATATTCATATGCCCCTTCATGCTTCGACCACCATTGCAAAGGACATACATTCATGCTGATGATGGATTCTGCTCAATAATGATCCAAAGTAATGGGGGCCGATGCATGTTCACTTTCATCATCTGATCTGAGTCAGATGCCACCAGTAAAAGGCTGATTTCCTTTTTTGGTGGTTCAGGTTCTGTAGTTTTCGCATCAGAGTGTTGTTCTTTTAAGACTTCTGACAGCATGCTCCACACCTCACCCCTTAGACTTTGGAGGGCACTTTAGAGGCTTAAATCTTAGGTCTAGTGCCGTAGCTATTTTTAGAAATCTCAGATTGGTACGTTCTTTGTATTTTGTAAAATCTCTCGTGGAAGTATTCTTAAATCGAACAACATATGCTGGGTCATCATCAGAGACTGCCATAACATGGAATATGTGGCAGAATGTGGGTAAAACCACGGATCAGGAGACATACCAATCCCCCTTCCTCCCCCACCCCTCGGAGTTCAGTCACAAACCTGCGGGGCTCAAGTAGTGTTTCTAGCTTTTGAAGTTTTTCAAAATCCTTGTCTGTCAGCACTGATAGATGATGCTTTTGAAGAGCTAATGTGGATGTGATAACAGCTTTATTGCAAAGAAAGTGCTGAATCATAGCCAATGTGGAGTTCCATCTGGTTGAAATATCTTGTACAAGAGGTTTTTATTTCTATCCATTTGCAGTTTGTTGTATTCCTAGTTCTGTATTGTTAGCTGGACTGTGTTTTAAATGGCCGACAAGTTTTCTACATTTTGCCAGCATGTTTTCTAAACCACCATCACTGAGCATTACTGTAATGGATCGCTGCAGACTGTGAGCAATGTACATCATCTGTTCAAAAGGCAAGCAACTGGCTGCTGCTACCATGTTACATTCACTGTCAGTACTAATCGTTGTTACCTTTTTTTGAATATTCCATTCTTTTGCAACATCCATGAAACGTTCTGCACATGCTTCAGCATAATGTCTCTCTTCAGTATGAGTTATTGTTACAGCAAACAACTGCAAGCATCAGTAAGGTGTGCCATGACACCAAGATAGCTATGATTGTTCAAAGATGTCCAGCGACCATCAGTAAAAGCAACAGCTAGTGCATTTTTCAGATGCTCCAACTTTGTGGTCTTCTCATTGTCATATAGGTCATTTATTCATGATGCAATGGTTCCTCAGGATGGAAAGGTGTATGATTGATTGGAAGATGCAATTTGAATATATTTCTTAGCCCTCTGTCATTTACAACGTTGAGTCCATAGCTATCCACTTTGCAATAGCATTGGTTATTGTTATTGTTATCCTTTCTTTGATCCAGGGGCCTGTAGCAATCCTGAAACTCTGTAATTGTACTCTGTCGCAGCTGGTTGGATTCATTTGCTGGTGGTGGGTTATCTGGAGCACAAAAGCATGCTTAGAACATAGGTGGTACTGCAGACTTGAAGTGCTTCTATGGTATTGGAACTCAGCCTTACAATAGTTACAAACAACAGTCTTTTTAGCCAAAGAACAATCTGGAAGTATTTTAAAGAAACTTCCCATTCAAAAGACCTGAACTGTTGCTGCTTTGCTCCATTATCTTTTTCTGATATTTAATCACTCCAGGTCATGAAAGCACAGTAGAACTGTATCCATGTCTGCAATAATTCAATAAATTCTTCTATATGATCAATATATTTGTGTCCTGTTCAAAAGAGTCCTTGCCAAGGATATGGAAAGATTTTACCTCAGGATTAACATTCAGTAGGAGATTGATTTGTGCTGGAGGCTTTTTTTCACCTGCTGATGCTGGGTTAGCTTTTTGTATACTATTTTGTATGTGTACTTTAGAGGAGTGCTGGCTTCAAAGTTGACCCCTGGGCAGCACAGAGCTGGCGGGAAGGTATCAGCCTCAGCCGGGGGAGGGGCGGAGCTCGGGGGGGTTCAGCCTCAGCTGCAGGCGGCACAAGATGGGAGGGGGCTCATCCTCAACTTCATGTAGCACAGAGCTCAGCAGGCACGGGGCTCGGGGTGTGCGTATCAGTCCCCGAAATCGGGGTGGGGATGGGGTCAGGCCCATCCCCAGCTGCGGGTGGCATGGAGCTCGGGGTGGGGGTCAGCCCCAGCTGTTGACGGTACAGGGCTAGTGCGGGGGTGGGGAGGGAAGCCCCCAGCATGGGCAGTGCAAAGCTCGGGGTGGGGACTTAGCCCCAGATGCAGGCAGCAGAGGGTAGGTCAGTCAGCCCCAAGAGGCGTGCGGAGGGTGGCTGGAGCGAGCCCTAAAAGGTTGTGGGGGAGCTTGGGCGAGCCCCTAGCCGTCCTGTTTTTACTTTTAAAAAAATACTTCTCTGGTGGAGCCGGTGTGAGAACCACGTCTTCCTGTAGCCTCTTCTCTTTCCGCTCGCTCTCTGGTGGCAGCTTGCATTACCGCGCCTGACCTGGTGTAGGTTCTCTGAAGCAGCTGATGCTGCCCTACTATGATTAATCCACATTAAAAAAAAATTAACACATTAATTATGCTGTGCATTAATCACATGTGTTAATGGTGGTTAATCGACAGCCCTATTTAATAATAAACAAAACAAATCTATTAACTATAAAAGGCAGATCTGAAGTGATTATAAGGGATAGCAAACAGAATAAAGCAGACTACTAAGCAAATAAAACAAAACACTGCAGACTAAGCTTAAGATCTTTTGATGAAGTGGGCTGTAGCCCATGAAAGCTTATGCTCAAATAAATTTGTTAGTCTTTAAGGTGCAAGTACTCCTGTTCCTTTTTTTTGGTTTCAGGAAGTAATTTCTCACCCAAAATATTATTTTAGGCCAGTTGCAGAGTTTCTGTAGCTTAGAGTTCCAGTTATTTCTTCTTACAGACTGGAACCCTGCCTCAGTCTAGACTCTCCCCTGTCTTTCCCTTTGTTCCTCCAGGTACTTTCAGCAGTCCTTCTTCTTGGGTAGGCAATGGTGAAGAGTCCAGATTAACCCCCTCAGCCTTAAAAAAGATTTACCTAAGGCGGGAAACCTTTGTTTGATCCCCATACCCCTACAGAAGGAAAACACCAGCAGAGTCCAAGGTGGTATTTTGTATCAGGTGACAGGACCACCTGACTTTGTAGTGTCACAGTTACCTCCCAGGACACCTCTCAGGAAGTTTCTTCCTAATGGCCCATCAAGGCTGTGGTGGCCGGTTGTGTGGTGGGAATCTCCCAAATACATACAGTTGTAATTATTGGAATTGGAAAAGGTTCGGAAAAAGGCAACAAAAATGAGCAAAGGTATGAAACAGCTACCATATGAAGAGAGATTAATAAGACGGGGACTTTTCAGCTTGGAAAAAGAGATGACTAAGGGGGGATATGATAGAGGTCTATAAAATCATGACTGGTGTGGAGAAAGTAAATAAGGAAGTGTTATATACTCCTTCTCATAACACAAGAACTAGGGGTCCCCAAATGAAATTAATAGGTAGCAGGTTTAAAACAAACATAAGGAAGTATTTTTTCACACAACGCACAGTCAACCGGTGGAACTGCTTGGCATAGGATGTTGTGAAGGCCAAGACTATAACAGTGTTCAAAAAAGAACTAGATAAGTTCATGGGGGATAGGTCCATCAATGGCTATTAGCCAGGATGGACAGAGATGGTGTCCCTAGCCTTTGTTTGCCAGAAACTAGGAATGGGTGGCAGGGGATGGATCACTTGATGATTACCTGTTCTGTTCATTCCGTCTGGGGCACCTGGCATTGGCCACTGTCGGAAGACAGGATACTGGGCTAGATGGACCTTTGGTCTGACCCATTTGGACTAGTCTTATGTAATTGTTACATAATCAATATTCCTAACTTTAGATACAGAAATGATATATGCATACAAACTGGATAATCATACTCAGTAAATCATAACCTTTCCAATGATACCTTACAAGACTCATCTTGCATAAAATATATCTTAGGCCATATTCATATCATAACCATATTTCTATGAAGAATGTAAGGAGTAACGTCACAGGGGGCAGGTGACAAAAACCTACAGGTAAATCAAAAACATGGAGACCTGGGTTGGAATCTGGGGGGGGAGCATAGGCCATTATAGCAGGGATAAGGAAGAAACAAGAAAGAACATAGGGGGAAATCAAATCAGTATTTTAGATGTCTGTATATACAATATGCAGTATTATATATAGTATATTAGATGTCTGTATACTAAGAAAAAAGAAGAAATGGTAATTAACAAACATATCTAGGACATAACTGGCATCACAGAGACTTGGTGGGATAATACACATTACTGGAATATTGGTAAAGAAGGGTACAGCTTGCTCAGGAAGGACAGGCAGGGAAAAAGGGAGGAGGTGTTGCCTTATATATTAAAAATGTGTACACTTGGACTGAGGTTGAGATGGACTTGTTGAAAGTCTCTAGGTAAGGATAAAAGGGGTAGAAAACAAGGATGATGTCATGGCAGGGGTCTCCTACAGATCACCTAACCAGGAAGAAGCAGTGGATGTGGCTTTTTTTAAACAACTAACAAAATTATCCAAAGCACGGACATCTGTTGGGAAAATGATACAGCAGGGCACAATTATCCAACAAGTTCTTGGAATGTATTGGAGACAATTTTTTATTTTCAAAGGTGGAGAAAGCTACTTGGGGAGAGGTTGTTCTACATTTGATTATGACAAATGGGGAGGAACTGGTTGCAAATTTGAAAATGGACAGCAGCTTAGGTGAAAGTGATTATGAAGTAGTAGAGTTCATGTTCTAAAGAATGGTAGGAGGGAAAACAACACAATAAAGATAATGGATTTCAAGAAGGCAGACTTTAGCAAACTCAGGGAGCTGGTAGGTAAGATTCCCATGGGAAGCAAGTCTAAAGGGAAAAACAGTTCAAGAGAGTTGTCAGTTTTTCAGAGAGACATTATTAAGGGCACAATAGTAAACTATGCCACGCATAGGAAAGATAGGAAGTATGGGAAGAGACCACTCTGGCTTAACCAGGAGATCTTCATTGATCTGAAACAAAAAAAAGAGTCCTAAAAAAGTGGAAACTAGGTCAAATTACAAAGGATGAATATAAACAAATAACACAATTATGTACGGACAAAATTAGAAAGGCCAAGGCACAAAATGAGATTAAACTAGCTAAAGACAAAAAGGTTAACAAGGGAGGGATAACTCAGTGGTTTGAGCATTGGCCTGCTAAACCCAGGGTTGTGAGCTCAATCCTTGAGGAGGTCACTTAGGGATCTGGGGCAAAAATCTGTCTGGGGATTGGCCCTGCTTTGAGCAGGGGGGTGGACTAGATGACCTCCTAAGCTCCCTTCCAACCCTGATATTCTATGAAAACATTCTACAAATACATTAGAATCAAGAGGAAAACCAAGGACACAGCAGGCCTGTTACTCAATGAAGTGAGGAAAACAAGAATTGGAAATGGCAGAAGTGCTAAATGACTTTGTTTCAGCTTTCACCACAAAGGTTAGTAGCAATTGGACATCTAACAGTGAATGCCACTGAAAATGAGGTAGGATCAGAACCTAAAATAGGGAAAGAACAAGTTAAAAATTACTTAGACAAGTTAGATATCTTCAGTTCACCAGGGCCTGATGAAATACATCCTCAAATACTCAAGGACCTGACTGAGGAGATATCTGAGCCATTAGCGATTATCTTTGAAAAGTCATGAAAGATGGAAGAGATTCCAGAGGACCGAAAGAGGACAAATATAATGCAAATCTATAAAAAGGGGAATAAGGACAACCTGGGGAATTACAGACCAGTCATCTTAACTTCTATATCTGGAAAGATAACGGAGCAAATAATTAAGCAATCAATTTGCAAACATTTAGAAGGTAATAAGGTGATAAGTAGCAGTCAGCGTAGATCCATAATAGCTTTCTTTGACAGAATAACAAGTCTTGTGGATGGGGTATATCTTGACTTTAGTAGGCTTTTGATGTAGTCCTGCGTGACCTTCTCATAAACAAACTAGGGAAATACAACCTAGATGGAGTTATTATAAGGTGGGTGCATAACTGGTTGGAAAACCATTCCCATAGAGTAGTTAGTTATAAGTGGTATACAGTCAAGCTGGAAGGGCATATCGAGTGGGATCTCACAGGGATTAGTACTAGATCCAATTCTGTTCAATATCTTCATCAATGATTTAGATAATGGCATAGAAAGTACACTTATAAAGTTTGTGGATGATACCAAGCTGGGAGGCATTGCAAGTGCTTTGGAGGATAAGATTAAAATTCCAAATGATCTCGACAAACTGGAGAAATGGTCTGAAATAAATAGGATGAAATTCAAATCAGGACAAAAGCAGAATACTCCACTTAGGAAGGAACAATGAGTTGCACACATACAAAATGGGAAATGACTACCTAGGAAGGAGTACTGCAGAAAGGGATCACAGTGGATCACAAGCTAAATATGAGTCAACAGTGTAACACTGTGACAAAAAAAAACAAAAAAAACCCAACCTAAATAAAAAAAGCAAACATCACTCTGGGATACATTAGCAGAAGTGTTAGCAAGACACAGGAAATAATACTTCGGCTAAACTCAGCTCCGATTAAGCCTCTGCTAGAGTATTTTATCCAGTTCTGAGCACCACGTTTCAGGAGAGATGTGGCCAAATGAGAGAAGTCCAGAGAAGAGCAACAAAAATTATTCACGGTCTAGAAAATATGCCCTACAAGGGAAGATTGAAAAAGTTGGGGTTGAAGAAAAGACTGGAGGGGAAATAACCTTTTATGTACTTGAAAATAGTTACAAGGAGGAGGGAAAAAATTGTTCTCTTTATCCTCTGAAGATAGGACAAGAACCAATGGACTTAAATTCAGCAAAGGCAGTTTAAGTTGGACATTAGGAAAAACTTCCTAACTGTCAGGGTGGTTAAGCACTGGAATAAATTGTCTATGGAGGTTGTGGAATCTCCACCATTGGAGATTTTTAAGAGCAGGTTAGACAAATACCTGTCAGGGATGGTCTAGATAACGCTTAGTCCTGCCATAAGCGCAGGGGACTGGACTAGATGACCCCTCAAGGTCCTTTCCAGTCCTATGATTCTATGATGATGAAGGGCAGGGCAGGGCAGGAACATATTGATTTGCATTTTAGTAAACATGTAACCTCTTTCACTCATAACCATGCCTTCATCCTCAGAGCTGGAAGAAACTTTATGTAGAGGTAAACCTCGGGGAAAAAAAGCATTCAAAGGGTAACTGGACTATAAAAGTGAGTGGCAGAAACACCCCAGGAACCTTCTCTCTCTCTCTCTCTCTCTGTCGCTCTTTCACCTGAGAAGACAAAGCAGCTGCCTTTGGATTTTGGGAGGGCTCTCACCTGAGAATTTGGTCAGCCCTGTTGCTGGGAACATCTACCTTGAACCAAATCTAATTTGTTTAACTTTAGTTACCAGGAAGCATTTTATCTTTATTTCTTTTGTAACCATTTCTGATTTTAATACTTATACTCACTTAAAACCTATTCCTTTATAGTTAAATAAACTTGTTTCATTCTTTAATCATAACCAAATCAGTGTTGTGTTTAAACAGAATTGTTTGATAACTCCAATTAAAGTAGCAAACTGTTAAATACTGACCTGTCACAGGGGCAATGGACCTCTAATATCTAGACTGTCCAAGAGAGGGCTGGACAATGCAAAACACACATTTTGAGGGAAGATCTGTGACCGGGAGTGTGTTGGGGCCACTCTGCTAGTGGTAACCAAGAGTGGTGGAAGCCAGAGTGTGATTGGAGAGCTTTGGCAGGCTGCAGTTACACACAGACACTTGGGTATGATCTGCTTGCTGTTTAGCTATTTGTGAGGGGCCAAGGCTGGGAGTAAGAACAGCAAAGCATTATGAGGCACCCAAGGTTGCAGGGCAGGTGATAGCAGCCCCTCAGTGGTCTGGATTGCATGCCACAATGTCATAATCCCACTCTTTGAAGTATATATACTTACAACATCCTTGTGAGGAAGGGAAGTGTTATTTATATGAATTTTACAGATGGAGAACTGAGGCACAGAGGTTATGTCTACAATGCAGATGGGAGCGAGGCTCTCAGCCCAGGTTTACAGATTCTCAGGCTATTGGAGTCATAGTATGAGGTAGTATATTAAAAATGGCAGTGTGGACATCGTGGATCACGTGGAAACTCAGGCTAGCTGCCAAGCTCAGACTCAGGGGGCTGGGTGGGCTTCAGAGCCCAAGCTTCCATCTCACCCACAGTGTCCACTGCTATGTAGGAATAGGGAACAGCGTGGGAAAAGGCAGGAGTGGGAAAGAGAAAACAAAGGGTTCAAGGTGAGGAGGCCAGTGAAGTCAGTGGGTTTAGATAGTGAATAAATAGACAATGAAATGAAAATGCTGGCAGCACTGAAGACCTTGAATTTCATGCAGAATATAAGAAGCCAGTGCTCTTAAGAGACATGAGATATATGAGGAGTGGGCAATATGGTCTTATGGCAGGAGCAAAAGTATTCAAGTGCTAAACGGTGAGTAGACTTGAGGGGGAAAGTCAGGGAACCTGGACCAAAAGAGTTTACAGGAATCCAGGTGAGAAAATAATGGCACAAATCAAATTTTGACAGTGGATGAAAATAAAGGGTTGGGGGGTTTTTAAAGTGCATAGAGAGGGAGAAGCAACAAGACTTGGTGATAGCCTGGGTCTGAGTAAGAGAGAGGTCAAAGCAACCCCTGAGTGAGATGAAGGGAAGGTGAGTATAAACTGCTCCCCAGAGGAATAAGCTTGTGCCTTTGGAAACAATGGACCAGATCCTACTCATTTACACCATTGTACTGCCAGGGAAACTTCACTGTCTGCTGAGAAGCTGGGCTAGATTTACAATGGTGTAACTTTGGTCTAATGGGTATTTTGTGATATAATCTCCATTTTAACCACATAATTTCTTTCCAAACATGAGCTATGTTAGTCCGTAGGCTTCTGTTATGTTAAAAAAGACCAGACTACAGTACAAAAGCAAAAACCCCCAACCCTTTAAGAAAATGTAGCTTGCTCAAAAAAGGAACATGAACCTATAGAGGCTCACTGGCACTATCTAGTGGTCAAAGAGAGAATTTACCTCAGCTATGCTAAAAACAAAATGCATTATATTAAGGCCTCATATTCAGCAAAGCACTGAAGAACATTTCTGACTATGAGCATGTGCTTAAATCTCATTGACTTCGATGGGATCTTAAATATGTGCTTACATGCTTTAACAACTTGGAACCTAAGGCAGATTGTTTGTCATGACAGGTGTGGGGAACAATAAAGTCTTATTTATGGCAAAAAGTATAGTTTTCATTTTAAAAGGATATCGTGGGATACTAAAGTAACATTAAATTGTTTTTCCATGGGAAATTGAGAAGTTAAATAGATATATTTTACTTTTACACTAAAATGGGTTAAAATTACTTAATTCTATAATATATCTTAAAGAACCTAAAAGCTACATCTGGAAAAACAAAACAAAACATGAAGTCTTGCTCAGTAAGGGTTGGTGAGATTTCCAGACATCATGACGTTTTATGGAATAAAAAGAAAGGGTTACTTATTTTACAGTAATTACAGTGATTCTTCTAGAGGTGTTGTCCACATACATTCCACTGCTGTTGTGCTTGCCCTGTTCTGTACTCAAGTTCAGATTACTTTGGCCAGCTGTATCCATTGGGGGAGGGGGCTCTATGTGCACCCAGAGTGTCCATATGTCTCCTGCTGGAGGGCATAAAGGACAGTGTGACCCCACCACCCCTCAGTTCCTTCACCAATACAGAATCCAGGTCATATAAAACTCTGTAGTAGCAAGGAAGGCGGGCAGGTCATAGAATATATTATACCAGGACAATGCTGCTCAAAGAGCCACAGTTAGTATAAGGGAAATGTTTTGATCAGTCAAACAAAGTTTGGGGAACTTCTGTTTGTGGAAAGTTTTAAAATCACAATACTCCCCCAAAATTAAAGATCAAATCCAGTTCCCACATAGCTGTTTCCAACCCTCCTGGTTGTGAAAAATGCTTTTGGAGACACATACTAAGTGCAATCAACAGTGTTGTCTTCCAGAATCTCCAGAAAGCCGGTAACAAGTGCTCTATAAGTCATCACACTGAAGACAACATTACCTGTTTCATTGCTGACCTCAGTAGTAGGTAGACTAAAGAAAGGTGTGGGAGTGAAGTCACTGGGAACAAGCAGGAATTGGGGGTTGCTGAAGAAAAGCAAGTACAGAGGGAAAAGAACAGGAGATTTACAAAGAAAGAGAAAACAGAAAATGGAGGATGAGGAAAGAAACAAAGGTCAGAAATATCAGTGTTTCCAAGGTGAGCATATTTTCCCATTAAATGCAACAAAAGATCTTGAATAATGATAACTAAAAGTTATTCACGTCAGTGGGATTATGGACTTGAGTTCATTCCTCACTTAGGAAGTACAGCATGCTATTTCCATTTATAGATGGGTAAACTGAGAAACAGCAAAGTTAAGTGACTTATTCAAACTCACGCGGCAAGCTGCTGTCAAAGGCAGAAAGAGAATTCAAGTTTCAGGGCCAGGACCATGCAATCTTAGATGATGTACACCCAGGCTATGGATTTAAGATTCCAGTTGCGAAAATTGGAATGATTTAGGCTTTAGGCTGTAAGTTTGTTTTTACCTACCAGTTATGTTTTACACATATACACAGAATGTTTACAGTACTTTTTGAGAAGCTTCAAAGCAATCTTTTCCCCCCTATCAAACATGACCTCCATTTAGCAAACATGTTGCAGTGCAGAAGCCTATGGATGATCTTTGTTTATATCTGTGCCTGCGTAGTAGCATAATTGAGGTCAGTAAGACTGTAAATAGTTCTGGGAAAACTAGTAATCAATCATTACTAGAATGCAACAAGGGAAAGCTCACCTGATTTATTTTGGTGTAGGAGTACGGCCAAGTCATGAGGATTGCTCTTTTTTTTTGGCTTTTAAAACAAAAGTTGACAAGAGTACTCCTAACAAATCACATTAACCTTACCAACTTGAATAGTTCCATTGACATCAGTGAAATTATCTGCATGATGTCACAATGGGTCAAAGTCTTCTTGTCTATTTGTATAGTCTGATCAATTGACTTGTAGCAGTTGCCAGGTTCATTCCTGTTCAGAAGTTTAGGTTTGATTGTTTCAGCATATTGTAAAAATCTATGACTCTTTATAAGTCTGCTGGATTCAATCCAAACTACCTGTTTCAAAGTAGTATGCAGTATAGTTGTAGCACTGTTGGTCCCAGGATACGAGAAGACAAGATGGGTGAGGTAATATAGGTTACTGGATCAAGTTCTGTTGGCCCAATAAAGGGTATTACCTCACTCACCTTGTCTATTTCAAATAAGCTCTTTGACAGCCAACATTAAATAAAAGCTACTTACTTATGTTAGTGAAAACTTTACACTGCCAATTGTTTCAGTTAAGACACTACCCAAAATTAAGGTTAATCCCATGAGCCTAGGTCTGAAGTTAAATTTACTCTGTAACTGTTTTTACAACACCTTCAGAAAAAATAATGACCGTCTAAAGTAACCAAGGTAAATGTTATCTATTTTAAAAAACTGATTTCAAAGGGAATTTCTAGTGAAAGGTTCTCTCCAGTTCCCCTATTGGAACAATTCAGAAGACAAGAACATGGCCTAAACAATCAAGGCCATCCTTCTTCCTCTAAATGCAAGCTACAGTCCCCCCAGGGTTACCTCAGTATAATACTGATTGAATTGTTTTTGTTAATTTGAGATTTTTAATATTTTAATGCATCTTCTAATGTCTTGAGGTGCATGTACCAGACCCAATGAAAATACACAATTTTGCTTCTAAGCAGCAAAAAGGGTTGGAGCCCCACATTCTCCCAACTCCACCCTTAGGTAGACAATTAGGTATTGCCAGCACAAGCACCCAGCTGATCTCAGCTATTCAGTAGGCACTCTTTAAGGAAGAAGCCAAGCAACATATAGCACTACACTGATAAAAAGTCAGCATTAAATTGCACATAACAGCAATAGGAAGGTAGAGTACCAGCTCCTGGAGAAGTAGTGTAATATATTCCTTACAACTGATCCTAACAGGCGGACTTACCTGCTGTAACCCTCCTTTGGAGGCCACTCAAAAGTATTGGCAAACCCTGGAGGGAGATACGTTCATTCTTAACAAAAATATGCATATGATGTATATCAGATCACCAACGTCTTCTATGATGTGTCCAGTGCTATATGTTTATTATACAAATCTACATTCGTGAGTTGAAATGAATTCCAGTAGAAAATGAAGACTGTACACATCAGGGCAAACTTAACATACAAACTAAATACAAAATCTCATTGTTTCCTATTTGTATATTCTGCTTGTTAACTTACACGAGCTGAAATTGATATCCTTTAAAAAAAAAACAACTGTTTTAAGATCTTCAAAGTCAAAAACAATGGATATGTACTCTTAAATTTAAAACGGTATTTATAAAACCTTGTACACTTTCAAAATGCTCCTTAACCAATTTTCACAGGAAAACAGAGGTAAAAGACTCAGATTTTGCATCAGCTTATGCTAGAACAGACACTTAGCCCCACATGAGTGTAGTCATCTGAATGCATGGATTTCCAGGTCTGATCAGGATAAAAGCGAGTTGCCCACCACCACAAACTAGATCGGTGGCATAGCCAGGACTAGAATCTGTCTCTCTCAACTACAGATCATGTAATTCAATCAGCTCTTTCACAGTTTTACATAACTCTCTGACCCACACATTTATCCTGTAAGGGTTAGTGATTTAATAACCATGTAACAGGTGGAAATATTGCACCTTCCTTACCCTGTTTTTGATGTCAGCACTTGCAGAAGAAATGCTGTCCTTCAGAAATGGTTTCCAAATATTTTGTTCTAAAGTGCATGCATCCATGTTTAAATCTACACATTTACTCTGTGAGTGATTAAAGCTATGAACAATAGATATAGCCAAGATGTATTTTAGTTCAGTTTTTAAACAGAAGCAACTTTATTGGAACTGTTTCTTTAAATAGATCAATATGACTTTTGTATGAGGTAGAACCAACTCCCTCCTCCCGCCCTTCTCAATCTTACTTTGTTGAGGAACATACCTGAATTGGTGTGAAATTTTCCAACCTCAAGTTTATTAAACTAGATTCTTGGTTTTCTACCCAAGACTCAAATAGCAGCATAGTGACAGTGCCACGTAATACGACAAAGCTGCTATAAGCAACACCAATTCATATATGAGGTGAAAGCCTGATCCCAGCTCCTGCACATGAATAAGTCCACCAGAGCAGCATACAGGAGCTCTAAAAGCCCCAGATTTGGCCAGATGATTCCCCCAGCACAGGAACTCGTGAAGACAACCATAAGGCTGCTTTCTGAGGACCATCTCACAAGTCCTGGTATAAGGGATAGGGCATGTCAGGCCTAGGACTCACAGCAAGTAACCTTTTAGCATGTAACCTTGGAAGTGATGTAGCCCACAGGCAACCAGTGACAGGCCTCCAAGGACTAGGTTATGCCAGGGGCTTCAGAGCAAATCTAGACTTAGGAGTGTGCTGGTTGAGAGTTTGAAAGTGGAAGGCAGCTTGGGTGAAAGTGATGATGAAATGATAGAGTTCATGATTCTAAGGAATGGTAGGAGGGAGAACAACAAAATAAAAAGACACTGGATTTCAAGAAGACAGACTTTAGCAAACTCAGGGAGTTGGTACGTAAGATCCCATGGGAAGCAAGTCTAAGGGGAAAAACAACTGAAGACAGTTGGCAGTTTTTCAAAGAGACATTATTAAGGGCACAAGAGCAAACTATCCTACTGCGTAGGAAAGATAGGAAGTATGGCAAAAGACCACCCTGGCTTAACCAGGAGATCCTCAATGAGCTAAAAATCAAAAAAGTCCAGCAAAAAGTGGAAATTAGGTCAAAATAAACAATGAAATGGAGAAAACGTACACCAGTTTTAATAAAAACATGATTTTAATATTGTTTACAGATTTACAGTTATATCACATTACATGCTTTCTGCATTGTTCACTCATCTTGCATATACTAAGTCTTTCACCTGTATTTATAAACTCAGAAAGGAATACTCAAACAGTAGAGTAAACTACAATGATCTGCATAATTTATTCTGATCAGATTTATTCTATAAGTGGCTACAGATTAACCCCAATAGCAAGTTCTCTTTTCCCTTAAACGTATGAAAAAGTGTTTCAGTTCTAAACTCGAAAATCATTCAGCCATCTCAGTGTCAGTCCATTTTGCTCCAGTAGCTACAGAACTCTAAAGAAAAATTTAGTATTAATCTTCAGAATCAGCAGCATTCATTGCAGTGACTACCTAAACCACCATATTGAGAATCCTTCTCCAGCAACACCTGAACAATACACTCATTAGTGTATGAGTCAGAACAGTTGCTTTGAACATATCCATCTTCAGGCACACCTTGTGAGGTACACAGACAATGTTGTTATTTCCTTCCAAATGGATCAGACCACACTTTTAACCCTACAAATCAAATAAAAAAAAAAAACCACCATCAAGAGTTTATAGATTTTTATAGGCCAAAAGGACAACTATGATTATCATCTGACCTGCATAACAGGTCAAAGAACTGCACACAGTAATTTCTGAATCAAGCCCATAACTTCTGTTTGAACTATAGCATATCATTTAGAAAGACATCCAAGCCTTGATTTAAAGAATTCATGTGAAGAAGAATCTAAGTAAGTTGTTCCAATGGTTAATTACTCTCTGTGTTAAAAAACTGCACCTTATTTTTAGTCTGAATTTATCTAACTTCCATCTGTTATGTCTTTTTCCACTAGATTATAGAGCTGTCTATTATCAAACATTGTAGACAGCGATCAAGTCACTGCTTAACCTTCTTTTGGATAAATAGACTGAGCTTCTTTAGTCTCAATCCATAAGGCATGTCTTCCAGACCTCAACTCATTCTTGTAGTTCTTTTCTTAACCTTATTTAATTTTTCAACATCCTATTTGAACTGTGGATACAGTGGATACAATATTGAAATAATGGTCTCACTGATACCATATACAGGAGTATTCCCCTGCAGTTGATTTTGGACTTTTATAAAAAAAATTGAAACAAATAATCCTGTAATACATCTTAATAGATATGGCCTCTTTCAGAAACACAAATAGCCTCTTGTCTCAACAACAAATGGCCAACCTTTAGCTAGTAGTACTTTAACCCTCCCACAGGCAAAGTAAATATAAGGGCTATCAGCAAGAATCTCTTTCACTGGCACAGCAAGCCATAGAAGCTAGCTGGAAATTACAACAGTAGTTATCAACAAAATATTTCTGACACTGGAAATGATAAATGCTCAGGCAGCTCAGTTCATAGAATATCAGGGTTCACAGAATACTTAGTCCAACCCCCTGCTCAAAGCAGGGCCAATCCCCAAGTAAATCATCCCAGCCAGGGCTTTGCCAAGCCTGACCTTAAAAACCTCTAAGGAAAGAGATTCCACCACCCCCTAGGTACCCATTCAGTGCTTCACCACCCTCCCAGTGAAGCACTGGAAGGGTTACCTACGATTTTTCCAAGGACTGAGGTGAGGCTGACTGGCCTGTAGTTCCCCGGATCCCTCCTCCTTCCCTTTTTTAAAGATGGGCACTACAGTAGCCTTTTCTAGTCATTGGACCTCCCCGATCGCCATGAGATTTTCAAAGATAATGCGCATGGCTCTGCAATCACATCCACACAACTCCTTTGCACCCTCAGATGCAGTGTATCCGGCCCCAATGGACTTGTGCTCGTCCAGCTTTTCTAAATAGTCCTGAACCACTTCTTTCTCCCAGACGGGCTAGTACCTCCTCCCACTACTGTGCTTCCCAGTGCAAGTAGCTCTGGGAACTGACCGGTTCATGAAGACGAGGCAAAAAAAGCATTAAGTACATTAGCTTCTTCCACACTCCTCTGTCACTAGGTTGCCTCCCTCATTCCTTAACCACCTTCTTGTTGGTAACACTTCCTGAAGAACCACTTCTTGTAACTCTTATATCCCTTGCTAGCTGCAACTCCAAGTGTGATTTGGCTTTGCCTGATTTCACTCCTGCATGCCTGAGCACATATTTTTGATACTCCTGCCTCGTCATTTGTCCCATCTTCCACTTCTTGTAAGCTTTTTTGTGTTTAGATCAGCAAGGATTTCACTGATGTAAGACAAGCTGGTCACCTGCCTATCACTATTCTTTCGACATATCGGATGTTTGTTTCTGCCTTCAATAAGGATTCTACATAATTTCTTGGTTAGAGCTTCTATTCAGTAATGGGGAGTGCAAATGTACACTTTTACAGTAAAGCCCAGTTCTACACATAGAAGCTGCATCATTTTAATTGGTTTAGAATCTTAGTTTAATCTGTACACAACCCTCTGCACAGATGCTCTGAAAAATGGTTTTAAAGTGACATATCTTCCACACAAAGGGGTTGCACTAATTTAACTAAATCAATTTCAAGACCAAGTTAGTTAAATTGGTGAATTTTCTGTGCACAACAAATGGTGACACTCTACACCCCAGGGAGCGCCCTGTAATCATCACAGGTATTGTCTGCAAGGGAGTTACAGTTCAGTAACTTACTTGCACAAGGCCTCACCAGGGGAAGATCAACCTTGCCTAGTGGTGACTCAGCAATGCGCCACCAGACAGTGCCTTATGTTCTCCAAACACATGGATGGAATAAGTGTATAAAACCAACACAGACGGCCCCATGCTTTACCTTTTGCTCCTCCCCCAACCTATGCTGCAAGCAACAAGGACACTCCAACAGAGGAGACTGGACCAGTTCAAGGGTAAAACCTGCGTACTATGATCTGCAATATCCAGTGGGTGAGAAAGAACTGTTTCGTCTAGATGTTGCCCAGATCTAATAGGGTTGAGAGTTATAGACTGCGTACTTACATTTTCTTTTCTTAGTAACCACTCTACTTGTAATCAATAAACTGTTTTACAGTTTATCGTTTATCAGTGAGTTTGCCTGAAGTGGTTTGGTAAATCTGCTCAGGTTCACAAAAGCTGGTGTATATCACTTCCACTGATTAAGTGGTGAAACCAATTAATAAACTTGCACTGGCTCGTCTTGAGCAGTGCAAGATAATATATTTCTGAGGTACAAGGTTGGGAGCTGGGGAGATTTGGCTTGTGCCTTTCTCTGTGTGATTCATGAGCGGCTGTGGGAGCATTCATGCAATCTAGCTGGCTGTCGGCTCCCCAAGCGCTTGTGTGCTGAGAGATACAGTGCCAGGAGGGGTTTGCTTGCTTGTAACTAGCAAAGCATTGTGAGAGACAGCCAGGCTGGAAGTTAAGGGGCACAGTGATCCCACAGTCCCAAGCTGCACCTCTGGGATCCCGTCACAGACGATGCCTGAGAACACTGTTTAGTATTAAGTCTCATATTAAAACGCTGTTTTTTTTTTTTTTTTTTTAATAAGAACAGGGAATAAGTAAATGGCCAGAGTATTTAATTTAACATACTTGCTTTTAAAGTCTATTTAAATGCTGAAATTATAGTATTCAGTGAGTGTTTTATTAAATGCATAAACTCAGAAATACAAACTGGATATACCTGGAGGCTGAACATCCTCTTGAACAATACCAGATCGATTTGTTGCCTGGTCCTTCCCTGGTAAACACAACAAACAGTAAAATCATACAGAAAAGAAACACCATAGCTAACAAAATGCTATGAATCAGAAAGCCAACAAAAAAAAAATCTGCATGTGATAGTCTGACATGCTGGTGAACAGCAGTCTTCTCAGTAAGAATACAATAATCACACAGGATGAAAGCTTGTATCTTAGACCAAAAAACAGCAAGACAATTTTTGGATAGATAACCAAACCAAAGAGAGAGAATGTGAAAGGGAGTACCTGCGTTTCTATAACATAGTGTCAGCTGTGACCAAAAGGTGATTTTAGGGTACACAACACCTTAATGGCAGATAAAATCCAACACTGATAAGTGCAAAATAATGCACACTGGAAAAACTATACATACAAAATGACGGGATCTAAATTAGCTATCACTTAAGAGAGTGATCTTGGGAGTAATTGTGGATAGTTTTCTGAAAATATCCATTCAATGTGCAGTGGAAAGCTAACAGAATGTTAGACACCACCGGAAAAGGGATAGATAATAAAACAGAAAATATCATAATGCCATTATATAAATACATGGTACACCCACACCTTGAATACTGCCTGCAGATCTGGTCGCCCCATCTCACAAAAGATGTTAGAATTGTAAATGATACAGCAAGGGGCAACAAAAATGATAGGTGTACAGAACAACTTCCACATGAGGTGAGATTAAAAAAAGACTGGAACTGTTCACCTTAGAAAAGAGACTACAAGAGAGAGAACATGATAGAGGTCTATAAAATCATGAATGCGTGAAGAAAATGAATACGGAAGTGTTATTTATCCCTTCACATAACACAAGAACCAAGGGTCACCCAATGAAATTAATAGGCGGCGGAGTTTAAAACAAAAAGGAAGTACTTCTTCACACAGCACACAGTCAACCTGTGGAACTCACTGCCATGGGATCTTGTGAAGGCCAAAAGTATAACAAAAAAGAATCTGATATTCTCATAAAGATAGATCCATTGATGGCTCTTAGCCAAGATGATCTGGACACAACCCCATACTCCGAATGTCTCTAAACATCCAAATGCCAGGAGCTGGGACTGGACCATGGGATGGATAACTCGATAATTGCCCTGTTCTGTTCATTCCATCTGAAGCATCTGGCACTGGTCACTGTTGGAAAACAAGATACTGGGCTAGATGGAACATTGGTCTGACCCAGCATGGCCATTTTTACAAAATGGGAGTGTGGTTAGCACATTTTGGGAGTGTGGTTAGACTACTAAAATATGATATGACAATAATGTATCTTCTTAAAGACAGGGCTGATAGAACTAAACATCATTAAGTTTCCCTGACACTTCCCAACAGAAGAATCTATTTGCAATAGCTTTTAACTTTAACCATTTGGGTTGAAAATTTCCCTTCCAGCAGTCTGCCTCAGGCTCCCCACCCCGCCCGGGAGGTGGGAGGGAGAGAAACTGTGACAGAGTTGGAAAAGGAGATTGGCGCTTGCTGGCCAAAGAGACTAGAAATTGGAACTAATGAGACAGATCTGTGGAAGAAGCAGGCTGGGACTAGGAGCTGTGAGGGGAGAGAACTATCACTAGGATCAGATGAGGAGCTGGGAGATATACATATATTGATACTATCCATTGACAAGGAGGAGTGAATTAAGATTGCACAGACAACCTTAATTCTGGAATTTCCAAACTTTTGAGTGCTTGACTTTGTAACCTTAATGATGTCCTTTTAGCATAGTGTTTTTATTTTGTAAGTAATCTATATTTAAACTGCACTGTAAGGAGGAACAGGGTATAGAGAAGAGGGTATTCTGGTGGAAAGCTTCAGTTTGAGGAAGTGGAGCTTCCCTAATAGATTGTAGGTGCTTACCAATTAGCAAAATTGAAATACAATCAAAGTCCCTCTGAAGTGGCCATGAAATTAATATTTCACTTTCTCTTTTACAATTCAGAAATATTTTCAAATTCTTTCAATAGATGAATCACAATAAAGTTTGTGTTAAAATGGATATAAATTTTAGAGATTAGATCCTTTGTTCTCCATTAAGAGTCCCCTCTTAAAAGCTTGATATAAAATTTCTGTGCCTATTTGATCTCCTGTGATTTTTCAAACTTTTTTCCTTTTCTGTTTCCATCTGAGTTGTTATATGGCTCTTTGTGCACAACGGAGCAACATAAACTCTGGAATCAACTGAAAGTTAATTTATGCTCCCCCTACTGGCTCTGCATCAGCAAAACACTAAACACTAACTCATCTAGGTGTTGCATAAAAAACATTTGATTTTTTAAAAAAATTGTTTACAGAATACAATGGCAAGTTTAAATATTATTTAAGAGTCAAAGAAACAGTAGATTAGAAAAGTAGCATATCCTAGTCAGTTTACCATGAAAAACAAAGAAAAAAATACAATGTAGTTTAGACTAGCATTCAAGGCAATGTTCTCAACATTCTAGTCCAGGGGTCGGCAACCTTTCAGAAGTGGTGTACCAAGTCTTCATTTATTCACTCTAATTTAAGATTTTGCACACCAGTAATACATTAAGATTTTTAGAAGGTCTCTTTCTATCAGTCTATAATATATAACTAAACTATTTTGTATGTAAAGGAAATAAGGTTTTTAAAATGTTTAAGAACCTTCATTTAAAATTAAATTAAAATGCAGAGCCCCCCCCTCCCACCAGGTGGCCATGCCCAGGCAGTGAGAGTGCCACTGAAAACCAGCTCACGTGCTGCCTTTGGCACACGTGCCACAGGTTGCCTAACCCAATCTAGTCACTCAAGAAAGCATGACCAGTGACTAAGGTAGCTCTTAAATTCACACTATATACAAGTTACATATGTGGTATACATATGGGAAGCTTTATGCATCCCTCAAGCTTGGAATGTTCTCTTCTGCCTCATTCAAATGACTCCTTAAAACTCACTTCTTCTGCAATATTTATCAGAACTGAGCAGAAGGTAGAAAAGATTTTTTTTAACAGATTTCAAGATGTGTTCATGCCTCACTGGTCCACATAGCTGTACACAATTATTGTCATAATTGACCTCTCTTTTCCTCTTCTCTTGATTCCCCCATACACCGTCACACCAAACTCAGACTCTTTAGGGATAGGTCCATATCCGTAGTTGTTTCTGTGAGGGGACAGTACATTTTGGGAGCTTGAAAAAGTAATTACAACTGCATGGATGTGAGATATTTAAGTAATGGGAAACCATCAACTTGAAGTTTAGGAATTTTTTAAAATAAAGGCCTTTTAGGTACTGGAGGTACAAGTGTTCCTGTGTGTTCCCCTGCCTTATTTTTGTTCACAGTAGAAAATGGAACACAGCAATGCAGCCCGGATTCAAAATCTAGAGTTTCTGGATTCCAGCTGTGCTCAGGCCATCAGTCCATACTGCCTCCTATATTGTACCTATGCACACATATACTGTGTAGTGGATAGTGATCAGCCTATTTTGAGTGATAGTTTCGAGTTGTTTAATATGGTTCTATTTTCCACTGTAAAAGGTTTGCCTCAGCTCCCTTTTCTATAATAATGAGATATTGAAAACAAATAATAAAAGAAGGGGTTATTCAAAAATATTTCTAAAGCAAAGATTGGCTGTTTTACACGGTGTGAAACAACAGTTAGTATACATTAGGAACATTTATTCTCTGATCTGCAACAAGTCATCTTTATCTGAGATAGAGACGAGAAATAGGGAAAAAAGTGAAAATAGCAGCTTGTGTTAAGTGAGTTTGTTGCAAAAAATGTTTTCCAGACACCATAGGAGGTTCTTGCAAGCAAACTAGCAAGTGTTATGGATATGAAACCCATGCTCACTCTACAGTTTACAATGTAAAAGGTGAAAAAAAAAAAATCACCCCTCTACCGCTAAGGTCAGATGTCTTAAAGAACAGTACTTCCACAAGACCATTCACTATGCAGAAGGGACAGAATTCTTTGGGGGATGATGATGCTAGGATTAGTGGTGCTAAGCCATCCTATATCCATCATGATGGTAGGTAAATTAGAAATGAACTGCCAAGTTAACTGAATACAGCTACAATAATCACCGATGGAAATCATCACCATGACACCTTTTTCTTCAAAGCATTTTATCTGAAAGAAGAAAACGCCTCTCCTGGATGTTTCCTGCTAAGTAGTTACTGAAAATATAGAACAGATGACAGCAGGGAGGTGTCAGTTGTCAGGTTAGGGACCTTTATTCTGAGAGAGAGTAATGGTGCTCCGTCAGGATGTCAACATTATATGTATGTATTTATAGGCTGGCTAAAAATACCAAAGAAAATCTGAATCCCTGCAACAGCCAAGAGGATGAGGTTAACACAGGTGGGGAAAATAACTCGTGATCAGGAGAGTCAGGAAGGGGTAACTCACAGGGTAAATGAAGCACTTGCTGTATGGTATAGAGGCGGTGTTGTGAGGAGCGAGAGGATGAGTCCTAGGGATTATCTAGGGAGGGGAGATGGATGGGGCATGCCCGAAGGGAATGTTGCTCACTGGGGCCCATGGCGGTCCCGGGAGGACAGGGGTCACGGTGGTGGGTCCACAGGCTCAGCCGCTCAGGGTGAGGGGCACAGCCCGGCGGAAGGGCCCGACAGAATGATGCACGGAACGCGGGGGCGTACAGGGGAGAAGCAGCAGAGGGACACGGAGAACGGGGATCACGTCACGCGAGGCTCGGCAGGGGGGGGTCACTGCGCTGCCCGCCCCCAGCGGGGTCACGCGAGGCTCGGCGAGGGGGTCCGTACTCACTGTATTGCTCCACCTGCAGCAGCGGGCGGAAGTAGATGGGGTAAAACGCCGCCCCCACCACGGCCACGAACCCACCGAAGATGAGCAGCGTACGGGAGATCCGCGCCATAGCCGGCAAAGGACGAGGCGAAAACGCTGCGCGCTAGCGGAACTTGCCCTACCTACCCTCTCACCTCCTAGTTTGCACACTTCCGCTTCCGGGGCAAGCGCAGGGGATCCCGGGAAGCAGCCTGGGTCACGTGAGTTCTCCGGCTTGGGCGAGAGCTAAGCGACGCCCTCTCCCGGAGGGGGCCGTGTTCACGCTGTCGCAGAGCGGCTCGCCCAGACCTCCCCGTTCTGCGTCCTAGAGCCGGGCTGCGAGCTTGGCTGCCGCCTGCCAGTGCTCCCGGGAGGCGCGGGGTCACGGCAGCGACGCTGCAAATCGCGAAGCAGGCTGAGCCCGAGTCTCCGAGGGCGCGCAGTGGGCTGGGCTTTGGACAAGCAAGTGGTAGAACGGGGTGGAGGGGCGGTCTCGAAAGCCGCGCTGTGCGGACAGGCAGGCAGGCACGCAGGAAAGAGGGGTACACGCAGGGCCGGCGCTTTCATTTACACGACTTAGGCAGCGCCTAGGGCTCCAGCATTATGGGGGGGGGCGGCATTTTGCCAGGGGGGCGGCAGGCGGCTCTGGTGGAGCTGCGGCAGTCATACCTGCGGAGGGTCTGCTGGTCTCGCGGCTCCGGTGGACCTGCCGCAGGCATTTCTGCGGATGGGCTGGTGGTCCCGCGGCTCCACCAGAGCCACAAAACCCGCGCACGGGGTGGTGAAATGGCCCGGTGCCTTGGGCACCAGAAACCCTGGTGCCGGTCCTGGGTACACGAATGATTCCTGAGGGGTTAGCGTTGTAGGCGGCTGAGGGGAGAGGTGTCAGCTTTATATAACTTCTTACATCTGTAAAATAAAGTGTATGGTACATTTATATCAGCCATGGTCTCGGTACCCTTTTTTTCCCCACATTTTTAGGGTCCCCTCTTTCCAACTAATGGAGCAGCTCATGATTTAAAACCCTTTGTTACATCCCATCCTGCCACAGTGTAATCTACTCTTGGGGGAATTTTGTGTCACTGTGCATGTGCAGAATTCATGTCCCCTGCAGATTTCTATGTTTCCCTGCAGAAAAATGACTTCTAATGGGGAAGCTGCACAAACTCATGCACTTCTCCTTGGCAGTGTAGGCAGGTCAGATCGGGCACCTGAAGTAGCCAGTAGAGATGTAAATCATAGAGGGAAGAGTGGTGGGCTTGTGAGAGAGACATTCTGTCCTTCTCGCTCTCTATTGCACACTAGGCATGGAGGGGCAGAGCTTCAGGGTGCGTCTGAGGAGTTAGGCGTGGGGCAGGCCCTGTTCCCTCAGGCAGAGCAGAATACAGCATTCTGCCTTCTTAGTGAATTGTTCCCATTGTCTTTGTGAATTTCCCCAGGAGTATAAAACAGGTCTCAAAGTTTTAAGGCTCCTTTACATTGCCAGAGTGGTGAAAAGGACAGTATTGCCTTATAAATGCTTATGGTGCTTTAGTGATTAGAACTGGTCTACATTTTTGGACTGAAAAAGTTTCCTATCAAAATGTGCTCCATGAACTGTTTGCTGCTGACCATTCTGGAGATAGTCAGTAGCCAATATAAATCATCATTTTGATTCCCCAGCCCTCCCTTGCTCCTCAGTTGCCTATGATTATGGCTGGGAGTTTGTCACAGAGGTCATGGATTCCATGACTTTCCATGACCTCTGTGACTTCTGCAGCAGCTGGTGAGCCTAGCTGGTGAGCAGCTCAGGCAGCCCCTGGGCAAGTCGCACCAGCTCCTGCTGGGGCAGTCTCGGGCCACTATTACCCCCCAACCCCCACAGCAGCAGGCGTTTGGGTGTGGGAGAGGACAGGGTGAGGGTTCTGGGGAGCACTTATCTTGGGGCCTCCCTGGAAGTGACAACATCCTCCTCCCTTCCAATAGGAGCTGCAGCGCTGGTGTTCGGGACAGAGGCAGCATGCAGAGCTGCCTGGCCACACCTCCACTGAGGAGCTGAAGGAGGGGGATGTTGCCACTTCCGGGGAGGCACAGAGCTAGGTAGGGAGCCTGCCAGCCTCTCCCCAGCACCAGCAGTGGTCCTGGGCTGTATGCCCTCAGGCTGCCTCCTTGCCAGCACCCACAGCCCATCCCCCTCCCCCCAAGATTTAGTCAGAGGTATATAATACTAGTCATGGACAGGTCATGGGCCATGAATTTTAGTTTACTGCCCGTTACCTGTCCATGACTTTTACTAAAAATACTCATGACTAAAACATAGCCTTACCTATGATGTAACACTGAGCATATGGCTGCATATATTTGTTGACTAAGAACTAGAAATAAAGGATCAAACCTATCTATATTACTATTAGGCAAGAGGGTTTGGGGATTTCCTCCAATGCTCCCCACTCCCATTCTCCATCCATTGTACTGTAGTTCAAATAAATTAACTAAATAATTGAAACCAGCATGATTATATTGCATTATTTTGACAAACAAAATATGCAGCATTTTAAAATATTGTGCACAGAATTTTAATTTTTTGGCACAGAATTCCCCCAGGAATATAATGGTGTATATAGTTTAACAACAATACGTCTACATTGTGCTTTTCATTGTGATTGATCCTAAAGTGAATTACAAATGTGGACATGAATCAGGTCACTTCCTGAGTGGAACAGAACAGCTGTTTAACACCACTTGGCAACCCATGAAGTGAATGATAATATACGCAATTGAAGCTACTAGTACATTCAAACTCCAGTCAGTCTTTTTGTAGTTATAACATCATCATGCAGAAAGACGAATACCTGTGACTTCAAACACAGCAGAATAAACAAACAAGTATGTGAGGTTTTTATTACATTAAGCAGAGATGCCAAACTGTCTTTTTCAGTAGATAACCAGCCTGATAATTGATTTTAGCAGAATCCAGTTTCTTGGGTGCTTTGAATGTAACCTGCAAAGAGAAAGAAATTGCTTGTACAAGCATCATCAATCATCATCATCTGCCTGGATAATTTATTTCAAAAAGGGTCATGTTCTGCTTGCTTTTTACATTACAAATATTCAGTTAAGGATGTCATGGTCAATCTTTTCTGGTTTTGCTGGAGGGCTCCTTGCGCATACCAGATTGCGGACCAAGAGATTTTTCAGTCTTTAATACAAGGGGAGAGGATGTTGAATATTTAACAGACAGTTTTTTTCTGTCCCAAGTTCTTTGTTAGGTGTTAGAGTTGAATGTATTATCAAAAACAAAGATTTAAACAGCCTGAACAAGAGTCACTGCCCCTCTCAGTTATCCTTTCACTTGCAGGATAACTCTATCATACATCTGCAGTTTCTCCTGTTGTCCAGAGAATCTTTCAGGATAAGCACATTGGACACAATCTGAATCTCCAATGCAGCAGTTCTCAAACTGTGGGTCAGGACCCCAAAGTGGGTCATGATCCCATTTTAATGGGGTTGCCAGCGTAGGTTAGACTTCCTGGGGCCCAGGGCCAGAGCCAAAGCCCAAGCCCCACTACCCAGGGCCAAAGCTGAAGCCTGAGCCCCACCTCACAGAGCCAAAGTCTGCAGGCTTCAGCCCTGGGCAGCGGGGCTCAGGTTACAGGCTCCCTGCTGAGGCTGAAGCCCTTGGGCTTTGGTTTTGGCCTTCCTGCTCAGAGTGATGGGGATCAGGCTTTGGCTCAGGCTTCAGTCCTCCCTCCTGGGATGGTGAAGTAATTTTTGTTGTCAGAAGAGGGTTGCAGTGCAATGAAATTTGAGAACCCCTGCTCTATGTAAAAAGCAGCCCTCCTTTCCCAATGTCCCTTTTTGAGGGGAAAAAAAACAGACAAACCCTTTCAGGCTTTTGTTTTGCATCATTAAAAAGCAAAATAATGGTATAAGCTGAATTTTCAGTTTGGTATATTTAAAGGGACAAGAATTTGTGGTATGTGAAGAAGGCACAGTTGTCATCCTAAACACTGTGTCCTTCCCAACCAGATACAAATGTTTTCAAGGACAGAACCTGTATGTAGTACAATACTTCAGATGTTGGGAAGCAATATTTGCCAAATCCTGCTAATATTGAAGCCAGTGGGAATTTGCTTTGATGGGAGCAGGATAGGGGACATATCCTGCAAGGCTAAAATTCAACAAAACGTAGAGGAACCACACATTGCCCTACATACTACTTAAGGTCCCTTCAATCTTGCATTAAGGGCTCCATATATGTGCAAGAGATTTGCCAAAGCCTACAGGTTAGGACCAAGGCCTTAGACTGTAGTTTGGTTAGGGCAGGAAGCCCACAAGCCTGTAAAGTGCCATGCATTTCTATTGGTCTACATAAATGACAGATAACATTGAACTCCATTATCTAATACAGCTCTTAATTACAATATGACAGAAACACATATTAAACAATCATTTTAACTCCATTATTAGAAAATGGCAATTAAATTGACACTGTCTTGCCATATGTTTTATTCAAGTTCAGGTTTGAAAGCATAAGTAAAAACAACAGTATGCTTTATGTGAGTTGTTCATGGCAGCTACTATGCCTTCCTATGTGTGTATGCCTAACATACTATATGCTCTAGCATAATGCAGATATATAATAATTAATAGTAATAAAATGTACCAAGGACTAAAGCCCATGCAATGTCTTTTTTATTGTAATTTCTATTATTCTGTGATTATGGTTAATAGCTAACAAAACGATAATGTGCACTTCTATAGATATGTGACAGATGTTCTCAAAGCACTTCACTAGCATTAATGAAGCCTTACAACTTATTCCAGTTTGATTGATGGGATCCTGGGGCACAGCAAAGTTAAGTGATATGCCAGACTTGACATGGGAAGTCTAGAGAAAAATAAAATCCAGAAAACCTGAAGGCTGACATAGTAACACGGGAATTGCCCGACTGGATCAAGACCCCAGGTCCAGCTAATCCAGCATCTGACAGAAGCCAGCACTAGAGGCTTCAGAAGTAGGTGCAAGAACTCCCACAGCAACAGATTTGAAATAATCTGCCTCTCACATTAGGTCTCATGTCATCCTGGTCCCTAATAGTTAGCAATTGGTTTAAACCAAGAGTCGGCAACCTTTCAGAAGTGCTGTGCTGAATCTTCTTTTATTCACTGTGATTTAAGGTTTTGTGTGCCTGTTATACATTTGAACATTTTTAGAAAGTCTCTTTCTATAAATCTATAATATATAACTAAACTGTTGCTATATGTAACATAAATAAGGTTTTTAAACTGTTTAAGAAACTTCATTTTAAATTAAATTAAAATGCAGAGACCCCTGGACTGGTGGCCAGGACCTAGGCAGTGTGAGTGCCACTGAAAATCAGCTGGTGTGCTGCCTTCGGCAGGCGTGCCATAAATTGCCTACCCATGGTTTAAACCTTGAAACATGAGGGTTTAGCATTCTTCCATAATGTGTTAGCACAAATTATTATAATGCTGGATACATTTACCTGGACATTGGACAACAAGAGTATGATCCCTTCTGTTAGCCCACCTCCAAACTAAAAGGTGTATTTCCAATTACTTTCCCCTCCTCCCAACTCCCCCACCCCCGCAAAGCGTGGCAGTATATGGGGAATAAACGATACACACGCTGAACACTACACAAGCCAGCGTCTAAGGCAGTGCCACAAACTCAGATAAATAGCGTTAGAGAGGAGCAAAAACGGCGGATTATCTCCTTTGATCTAACACCCCCTACCCACCCACGCACACGTCCAAGTTATACCAAGGGGAAGGGCAAAGCGAGACTGTGTGTGTGTGTGTGTGTGTGTCCTTGGGGAGCGCCCGGGCTCCCCAGCCCAGCGCGTCCTTTCCTGCTGCACCTGCTCGGGGAGGCTCCAGCCCCGCCCGAGCGGCCCCTCCTCCCCGCTCGGAGGCTGAGCTCCAGGAAGCAGGATCTACCTAGTCCCCGTGGCCGGATTCCCCAGGCGGCCCGCGCACCGATCCGCCCCAGCAAGTTGCGCTCTCGGCACCGATCAGCCGCGCGCCGGCACCAGTGGCATCCGCGAAGCCCATGGGAGCAGCTGGCGCCTGAGCCGCATCGGAACCATGTGGTGCTCAGCGGAGCCGTGGCCCGTGCCCCACGGGGGCTTCCTCCTGCTCTGGCTGCTGGTGAGCCCGCCTCCCCCAACTCCCCGCACACCGGTCCGGCCGCCACCCTGCTTCCGGGCTGGCCGGGACCTGCGGCCGGGAGCGCCCTGGGCTGGATGGCCAGCTCCTTTGTGCCGCAGCAGGCACATCCTCAGCTGCCAGCCCTGGAGGCTGTGCGGGACCCCGTTGTGCTCTGCAGGATATCCCGTTCCTCCCAGCAGACCCTCTCACTGTACCCCCCCAGCACACTCCCAATACTCCCCCCAGCGCACTCCCTATACCCCTCTCCATCTACCCAGCACACTGCCTGTACGCTTCTCCATCCACCCCAGCACACTCCCTATACACCCCTCCATCCACCCAGCACACTCACTATACACCTCCCCATCTCCTTTCATGGATTGAGAACTGGTTAAAAGACAAGGAACAAAGGGTTGGAATAAATGGTCAGTTTTCAGGATGACGAGGGGTAATTAGTGATGTTCCCCAAGGGTCAGTTCTAAGTCCAATCCTATTCAACTGATTCATAAATGATCTGGAGAAAGGGGTAAACAGTGAGGTGGCAAAGTTTGCAGATGATACTAAACTGCTCAAGATAATTAAGACCAAAGCAGATTAGGAAGCACTTCAAAGAGATCTCACTAAGTGATTGGGCAACAAAATGGCAAATGAAATTTAATGTGGATAAATGTAAATAATGCACATTAGAAAAAATAACTCCAACTATACCTACACTATGATGGGGGCTACTTTAGCTACAACTAATCAGGAAAGATCTTAGCGTCATCATGGATAGTTCTCTGAAGACGTCCACGCAGTGTGCAGTGGCAGTGGCAGTCAAAAAAGCCAACAGGATATTAGGAATCATTAAAAAAGGGATAGAGAATAAGATGAAGAATATCTTATTGCCCTTATATAAATCCATGGTACGCCCACATCTTGAATACTGCGTACAGATGTGGTCTCCTCACCTCAAAAAAGATAGACTGGCACTAGAAAAGGTTCAGAGAAGGGTAACTAAAATAATTAGGGGTTTGGAACAGATCCCATACAAGGAGAGATTAAAGAGGCCAGGGCTTTTCAGCTTGGAAAAGAGGAGACTAGGGGGGGATATGATAGAGGTATATAAAATCATGAGTGGCGTGGAGAAAGTGAATAAGGAAAAGTTATTTATTTGTTCCCATAATATAAGAACTAGGGGCCACCAAATGAAATTAATGGGCAGTAGGTTTAAACAAATACAACGAAGTTCTTCACACAGTGCACAGTCAACCTGTGGAACTCCTTGCCTGAGGAGGTTGTAAGGGCTAGGACTATAACAGGGTTTAAGAGAGAACTAGATACATTCATTGAGGTTAAGTCCATTAATGGCTATTAGCCAGGAAGGGTAAAGAATGGTGTCCTTAGCCTCTGTCTGTCAGAGGGTGGAGATGGATGGCAGGAGAGAGATCACTTGATCATAACCTGTTAGGTTCACTCTCTCTGGGGCACCTGGCATTGGCCACTGTCAGTAGACAGGATACTGGGCTGGATGGACCTTTGGTCTGACCCAGTATGGCCGTTCTTTTGTTCATTCACATCAGCACGCTCCCTATTTGCCTCTCCATCCACCCCAGCACACTCCCTATACGCCTCTCCATCCCAGTACATTTCTCCGTCCACCCCAGCACACTCCCAATACATCCCATCTTATTCACCCCAGCACTCAGGACTCCCCTACATCCACCCCAGCACACTCCCTTTACATTCCTCCATCCCAGTACACCCCATTACACCTCTCCATCCACCCCAGCATACTCCCAATACATCTCTCCATCCCAATACACCCTCCATCCACCATAACACACTCCCTATACACTTGTCCATTCCTATATACCCCTCCATTCACCCCAGTATGTTGCTAATACACCCATCCACCCCAGCGCACACCCAATACACACCTCTGTCCAGCACACTTCCAGTACAGCCCCCCATCCCAGTACATCCATCCATCCATCCACGCACCCACTCCAACATACTTCCAGTACAACCCCAAATATTTTCCCAATACATTTCCCACACCCATACCCCGAATATATGCCCTCCATACCCCCTCTCCCCCCAGTACACACAAATCCTGGCCCTACCCTGACATCTCTCCATTATTCTGCCCCACCTCTTGCTCCTTCATAATCCTCCCCTTTCTTCCTCTTTTTCTGCTTCCCCAAGATGCATACCTATCCCCTTCCTCCTTTCATCCTGTGCCTACTCAACTGCACCCTCCCCCATCAATACACCACCCATCTGCCAAGCCTCATCAAACCATATTCCTATTTCCATTCCCAGTGATGTTGACTTCCCCTACCAACTCCTCCAATTTTTTCTAACATTGATTTAAAAAAATAGATTCCTCTAGTTTTCCACTGACAGGGTCCAATCATGCAGCCCCTACTCATGTACAATCATTATTAGAAAGAAGAATTCCATTATTTTCCATAGGACTATATTCACTTGAATCATAGAAATATAAGGCTGGAAGGGACCTCGAGAAGTCATCAAGTCCAGTCCCCTGATCAGAGACAGGACCAAGTAAACTTAGACCATCCGTGACAGGTGTTTGTGCAACCTGTTCATAAAAGCCTCCAAAAATGGAGATTCTACAACCTCCCTTAGAAGATCATTTCAGAGCTAAACTAGCCTTATAGTTAGAAAGTTTTTCCTAATATTTAATCTAAATCTCCCTTTCTGCAGATTAAACCTATTACTTCTTGTCCTACCTTCAGTGGACATGAACAGTTGATCACAATCTTCTTTATAACATCCCTCAGCATATCTGAAGATTGTTACCAGTCCCTCCCCTGAGTGTTTTCTCAAGGCTAAATATGCCCAGTTGTTTAAACCTTTCCTCATAGGTCAGGTTTTCTAAACCTTTTATCATTTTTGTTGCTCTTCTCTGGACTCTCTGCTCTTTGTCCACATCTTTCTTAATGTTGCCCAGAATTGGACGCAGTAGTTCAGCTATGCCTAGTAGAGCAGTTTTACATACACCACTCCTGTTAATACACCCCAGAATGATATTAGTCATTTTTGCAACTGTCTCATATTGTTACCTCATTTTCAGGTTGAGATTCACTATAAGCCTCAGATCCTTTTCAGTTCTGCCACTATCTAGCCAGTTATTCCCCATTTTTCAGTTGTGCGTTTGACTTCTCTTTCTTTGCACTTGTCTTTATTGAATTTCATCTTATTGATTACAGACCAAATCTACAATTTGTCACAGTCATTTTGAATTCTAATCTTTTCCTCCAAAGTACCTCTCCAGTCTGGTGTCATCCACCAATTTTATATGCATACTCTCCACTCTGTTAGCCAAATCATTTATGAAACTAAATAGTACTGGACCCAGGACTTAACTTCTCAAGAACCCCACTAGATACACCTCCCCTGTTTGACAGCAATTTATTGACAACTACTGTTTGAGTACAGTCTTTCAACCAGTTATGCACCCACTTAATGGTAATATGATCTAGAGCACATTTAACTCATTTTCTTATGGGAATGTCATATGCGACTGTGTCAAAAGCCTGACTAAGATCAAGATATATCATGTCTGCTGCTTCCACCCTATTTATTAGACCAGTGATCCTGTCAAAGACAGAAATGAGGTTGGTTTGACATGATTTGTTCTTGACAAATCCCTGTTGGCCGTTGCTAATAACCCTGTTTATCCTCAAGGTCACGGGTTCTCAAACTTCATTGCACCACGACCCCCTTCTAACAACAAAAATTACTTCATGACCCCAGGAGGGGGAGACCAAAGCCTAAGCCCACACCCAAGCCCCACTTCCCTGGCGGGGGAGGAAGGAAGCCTGAGCCCCACTGCTCCAGGCAGGGGGGCCAAAGCTGAATCCCAAGGGCCTCAGCCCCTAGTCAGGTGGCCTGCAACCTGAACCCAGCTGCCCAGGGTTGAAGCCCTCGGGCTTTGACTTCAGCTCTGAGAAGTGGGGCTCAGGCTTCAGCCCTGGGCCCCAGCAAGTCTAAGCCAGCCCTGGTGACCCCATTTGGGGTCCTGACCCACAGTTTGAGAACCATTTCTCTAGGTGCTTATAAAGTTTAATAATTTGTTCCAGTATCTTTCCAAGTATTGAAGTCAGGTTGCCTGGTCTATAATGCCCCAGGTCCTCTTTGTTCCCCTTTTTAAAGATAGGTACTGTGTTTGCCTTTCTCCAGTCCTCTGGGACTTCACTTAATTCTCTAGGAGTTCTTGAAGATAATTACTAACAGTTCTGAGATTGCTTCCATTAGTTCTTTAAGTACCTTAGGATGGATTTCATCAGGCCCTGCCGACTCTGAGTACATCTAACTTATCTGAATCTTTAACTTGGTCTCTTATTTTGATTAAGGATAGTGTGTGAGAGTAAGAGCTGAAGAGTTGATAACAGGGCCATTTATCTGGTAATTTATACTTAATGAAAACTACATGGGCAAGATTTTCACAAGATTTTCAGCACCAACAATCAAGGCCACATTTGCAAAAGAGCTCAATGTTGGAAAACCATCAGCATCACTCTGGAAGTTGCTGTATCCTGAGTGCTTTTGAAAATCTGCCTTTATGTAAATGCCTAAATGGGAGCTTTCCAAATCTGGCCCCAATTGTGGGTTTGAGCACCTGAACATCTGGCTGATAGCTTTTTAAAAAAAATTAGCTTCCGATTTCTAAATTCTTGTGACCTAAGCTAAGCAACATACCTAACTCTTATTGACATCATTTTAAAATTATTGTATATAGTTATTTTTTTTACCCATAGAAAAGGAAAAAAAACCTCCTCCTCCTGGTTTCTTATTTTAGTGTCAACATTTATCTTCAGAACATTATGCATTTGCTGCCCGCACCGCCCGTACAGAAAGGGCTGTGGTTATCTGCTGCATAGCCTTAGGTCAGGCTTTAACTTACTATCTTTGTCTCTGACAACAGAGTTACAAATTATGAAGTGTGAAATGTCACATGAATTATTAACTCTGTGGCAATACTGATCTTAAAAATGTAACCTTTTAAAGAAGATCCTCCTCATTTTGGCCAGACGTATTTATTTCCTCCTATCCAAGTTAGGGTTACTCACTATTTCTCAGTGTACATTATTGATCTAAGTGATGAGTCATACCATTAATGCATTAGAAAACTTTGTATAGTAGATGCCATTAAAAGCTCAACCTTTTCCTTTCTAGAGGGATTGTGGTACTGTGGTATCTCTTCTTTTACATGTAAGAGTATACTATCATTACTGCAGGTACTTGGGTGATAGTAAATAATGAGGTTTTAATGGCACCCACTGTACAAATCAATTTAAAGCGGCATAATTTCAGGACTCTGCTTTTGCTCTTTTGGTCTCCAATTGAAGTCAGTGGGGATTGTTTTGCTATTGATACTGAATGGGAGCAAGACTGATCCCTTTGTGCTGAATTTCTCATATTGGGGCTTTTGCACCTATCTTAAAATTCAGCATGGTACAGTAGAGGACTATGGGCCATGTTAAGATCTTGTGTAAGCAGATGCAATTTTATTGAGGTCAGTGGAGTTACTCCAGAGCTGAATTTGGTCCAGCAATAATATGAGCCCCCAATGACATGCTCATCATTCCTGATACTATTGGAATAATTCATAATAATGCCTATTCAGCCCTTGTCTTTTTTTGTTGCCTGGTATCAATGATGTTTCATAGGTTGAAAATCCACTTCCTTGCTCATCACTGGTGAATAGAAAACTTCCCCTAAAATCTGGCATGACGATTGAACCAATGCCATCAAATTCAGTGGAATCTAACTCCCCTCCAATTAATAAAAAGTTTGTAGCCATTATGGATGTTAAAATAACTATGTGAATCAGCTGTAAACTAATGCAGTGTTGTCTTCCTGAGCCTATGGAGTGTTAGCATGTGAAATTAGCAGGACACTGTTCTGTTTTACTATTGCTGTTCGATGCCTACCCAATGTCTTGAGTAGATAACCTCATCGAACATCTAGGACAAGCACATATTATATAATGACCTTAGATCTGACCAAGGGATATTGGCAGATCCCCCAGCCAGTGCTGACTGGCAGCCTCACAGCAGCTGGAAGAATAAAGGTGCTGTGAAACAAAGGGGTGGGGAGACTGCCACAGGAACTAGCAGGCTAGAGAAGGGAAGTCGTGCCAGAAGATTGGTGACAAGCTGCCCACGCACAACACCCCAGACAAGGGATGACTGTAACTATGGGCTGAAGAAGCCCACAAAGCCAAGTAAGGTAGAAAGGCGTTCTGGGTACAGCAGGAGGAATTGTTGAGGATTGATTGTCCCTGCTTGGTTTAAGGGCCCTGAGCTGGAACCCAGTGGAGTAGGTTGTCATGGGTTCACCTACTGATCCCTCTATGGAGACTTAAGTACCAAAAGGTGTTTCCAGACCAGCTAGCCCTGGCCAACTATAAGGGGAAACCTGTACGCCCAAGAGGTACAGAAACAAAAACCTTCATAGTCCAGAATAGGACTATTATAGAGACTCAGACAGAAAAGGCTGACCGACTGCCCCTCCAGACTGGGCAAACTCTGTGCAACAGTTCCGTCTGACACTTTAGCACCTCAGTCTACACTGCTGCAAATAATGACTACTGTGCTTTCCAACTAGTAAGTGCACTGCCATTCTGTATTTCATTCTTGTATTGCACTTCTGGATACTTTAGAAATGTTAATTAATCCTAGCAAAAATGTGATTGGGAAGTGGATTAGGTATTATCCCCACTTTACAGATGATTAATTTAAAGGTTTCTATAGTAGGACAATTTATTTTTAAAATTGTATTAATAAAAAGCTGACAAAAACACAGCTAAACAAAAACAAAACAAGAGTCCATCCTATAAATTACAATAGGAGTTCTGATGGTCTGATCTTAAAATGTGCTTAGTGCCTCCTAGAGTAAGTAATTTCCTTGGTGGATAGGATCTTACCTGAGAAGGTTTGCAGGATATATCTATATGTATATTTGTTTGTGTACGTAATTCTGAGTATTTAAACTGGTCAAATATTAGCCTAAAATCCTAATAATGTCTCTTCAATAATCCATATCTAGTTCCTGTATGAAAGAGTCTTTACATTTTGTGTATCTAATACTGTATCTTACATTTTACATTTTAAAATGAGAAGAAACATGTGCAATATACCAGTGCAAATATATTAATAATTAAGTTTAACTCAGGCAGGTGGATATAACATTTTAAATTTTTTTTCCAGAGTTTTGTGCCATCATTTGGAAGGGAGACACTCCTGACGACACCTGTTATCCCACAGTCTGACCAAAGCATAGCTTCTGAAGATTTTATTCATTTAAACATTTTAGAAAAAAGAGTTCTTAACAATTCTGAGGTCTCAGTTCAGTATTTATGTTCTAAGCCTTGCACTGTCACTTTGGAAGCAGTAGCTTCATCGGAGTTCAGAACTGGTGTGTTAGTGTATAAGAAGAGGTGGAAGAATGAGAAGCATCTTCATATAAGTAGAACTCAAACAGTGCATTTGAAATTTCCAAACATCATGGTTTACAGAGATGATTACTTCATCAGACACTCTATAATAGTGCATACTGTGATATTATATGCATGGATCAATCACAAACCTTTTGGGAGCTATGATGCCAAACAGGATGAAAGCTACCTACAGGCAATTGCCAAGAATTATACTTTGTTGGAAACAGTTCCACCTTGTGAGCGTCCATACAAAGATCACAAAGTATGTTTTAAGTGGAGCTCTGAGCATATGTGGAGGCTCCAGGCAAACAGGATACCTCAGTGCCTGCATGAGACTGGTAGGTACAATTACACGATTCCTTTTTTTAGAGAGCTAAGATGGGACCAAAATGGCACATTGTATAAGTTTCTATAAAAATGTATACTTATATTATCAGCAAAAATATTTTGCCAGAGGGATTTACTTTTCGTAGCAAAATGATTAAAATCAGTGATTTAAATAGTTTTGATTTAAATCAAAGCACCCTACTTCATTGGATTCAAGAATGATAGGATCAGGCCCTAAAATGGATATCCCTTCCTCCCCTCACACAGACGATTAGCCTTTGGACTAAGATGCAAATGCGAAATTTCAGCCCAGAAGGAAACGCTTTATGATACAGAAACAACTGAAAATAGGGTTTAGAATGCAATGTCCATCTCATCTGCAACTGTAGCTTTGCTATACTACACTTTATTTATAAACAAAATCTGAAGCATCCCTCTACATTTCCTAGAAAGGAACAGAAATGAGTTAAAGCATATGATGAGTCAGATTATGCTTTCATTTACACCCATCCACCCCTATTGAAGACAGTGTGTGAGTATAGTAGTAAATAAAAAATGTGACCCACTGTCTCAGGAAAAGGTCTGTTATCACCAAAACTGAACAGGTTTTGCCATCTTAGGCCTTTATGGCCCAGTTCTGCCCTTGATTACATGGGTACTTCTGCCAATGAAATCGATGGGAGTACACTCATGTACCTAAGGGTAGAATTTGTCTCTATGTAGTTTAGAATGGTCTTACTTACATTATAGTCTATAACTGTTATGAGGTGTCATGGTACAATTCCCCACCCTGAACCTTAGCGTTCAAAAGATGAGGTACCAGCATGAATTTCTCTAAGCTTAATTACCAGCTTAGAATCTGTAGCGCTGCCAACAACCAGGAATTCCAGTGCCTGGTACACTCTGGTCCCCCCAAAACCTTGCCCGGGGAACCCCAAGAAACCAGAACCCGCTGCGATCCAACATCAAGGAAGTAAACCCTTTCCCCACCTTTGCTCTCCCAGGCTTCCCCCTGGGTTACCTGGAAATCACTGTGATTTAAACTCCTGAATCCTAAACAGAGAGGAAAATTCACCTTCCCTTCTCCTTCTCTTTCCCCCTCCCAGACTCTCCTGAGAGAGAGAAGATACCGACACAGAGAGAAATTAGCCTCTCTCTCTCCCCCTTCCCTCCTTTCTCCCCACCAGTCCTGGTGAACCAGACCCAGTCCCCTGGTCTCACCAGAATAAAAAAAAATCAGTTCTTAAACAAGAAAACTTTTAATTAAAGAGAGAAAACAGTAAAATTATCTTTTGTAATTAAAATGAATAGGTACAGGGTCTTTCAGCTATAGACACTGGAAACCCTCCCCTAAGTATTCAAGTACAAAATTAAAATCCTTTCAGCAAAAATACAATTTGAACTCCTTCCAGCCAAATGCACAATTAAAACTCCTTCCAGCCAAGTGCACATTTGCAAATAAAGAAAACAACACAAGCCTATCTCGCCTTATCTACTAGTACTTACTATTGGAATCTATAAGAACCTGTATCAGGGAGATGGAGAGAAACCTGGTTGCAGTCGGTCCCTCTGAGCCCCAGAGTGAACAACCACAAATCTAACAGCACACACAGAAACTTCCCCTTCCACAAGAATTTGAAAGTATCCTGTCCCCTGATTGGTTCTCTGATCAGGTGACAGCCAGGCTTACTGAACTTGTTAACCCTTTACAGTCAAAAGAGATATAAAGTACTTCTGTTCTATTAACTCCTACTATTTGTTTATGACATGAGGCCATTACAGTGACCCAAAATTTTGTCTCCACTATCACTGAGCATTTACTATAATGTATTTAAAGGGCGTGGGACCCGACAGTTGCTGCTTTTTCAGTATGTTCCTTGGTACAGCCGTCTTATGTTATGATCTAGTGTGGCATTGCATAAGTATGCTATCACACTGGGATGCAACATGATGATATCTCATGATTGGGTTTAGCCATGATTGTGCCACAAGCACAGCTTGCAGGATGCAGGCTATCTCTGTAGAAATCTAGTTAACCCAGTATGTCTAGGGAAACCTACGATCTGTCAGAAGTCCCTCAGGATCCTAGTGGTCAGATCTGTGTCTAAAAACTGGAATTTTTGCCACATTTTGTGACCTCATTACCATTGATCCTAGCCTCAAAATCACCATGAGGAATGGATCCCATGCTTCTTTCCCTCCTATGAGTAACCTCTCCCTGCGCTGCAGTGTATTGCGTAAAGGACAGTTGACCTAACATTAGGGATTTGTTGTGTATTTGTGGGCTGATTAGATCATAATGTTTGATCTATGTTACAAGATATTTCATTTAAACATTTAACAGTGTATGAACGTGGGATGTCAATGTGAATGGACATTTCTTGGCAGACTAAGAATGATTACATTTGGCAGATGCTGTTGAGATCCTCAGTTTTCCATATGCATCAAGCGGAGAGAAGACAGGAATTGTGAAGAAGTTCAAGAGATTTCACAACAGAGAGCTTGAGACAATCAGGCAGCATCAGATCGATTACCCAAAGTAAGCAAATGCAAATCATGGAAGATGAGTATATTTAATTCCTAATGGCTAAAATCTGTCCTCAGAGCCACCCTTGTACAGAAAATCACAAGTTAAAAGCACTCTTCGCTAATCCAAGCAAGTGATAGGGCAGCTACCCTGCTGACGTTTATAAGGGGTTTTTTCAGCAGAGGAGAGGGGACAGGACTGAGATTTGCAACACCAAATAAACTTGGGCCCACTCCTCTTCCATCCTCCACTCCCTCAAAATATTTCAGCAGCACCAAAGTGAGGATATGCAGAGAAATCGTACTTCATAAAGAACTCCCCTCCTGCAGCTTCCCCAGGCTTCCATTGCTCTTTGGTACCACATAGGGAGAGAGGAGGATCCCTATTGTTCCCCTGGGCTCCTGTTGCTCCCCGACCGCCCCTCAGTGCAACATGGAAAATGATTGCTAGATTTGTATATCACCCTTATGTACTAAAGGACAGGAGGTGTGGCTGCCAAGCTTGCTGATCCTGAGGATCTGCGGGAATTTATACTAACAGTTTATACCAACATGACTGAGAGCTATATTTGGCCCTGTACAGACAGTTTCACTGTTATGTGATTTGTACAGGCTGCACTTTTACTTATCCTGTGACAACCCTGCAATAGCTGCACATGTCCATGTCACCCAGAGGTTCGATTCCTGTAATAATTCTGAGCTGGACTTCCCCAGAGCATTTCCACTGCTTGCAGCTACCGCACAGTTCACATCTCATTTGTTCACAGGTTTCAGCAGCCCTGATTAGAAATCTCACACACACACCCTGCCCCTGCCGTTGTGTCTATATGGAGTGCCTCTATAGTGGAAGATTGTTTTTTAGTTGTCAGTTGATTTTTTAACTCCTGACTTGTATGGGACCTGGTGATAGTTGAGAGCTGCTCCTCTAGCATTGTTTGATAGGAATGTGTGTTCACCCCTCCTAACTTGTAGAGATCTGCCCTACTATCAAATCTTAGGTTGGCAGGTGAATACATCTTTCCTCTGAGCCCCAGGTTGTGAAGATTTGTTCTCCATTGACATCTGTCGCAGCCCACCCCTCCTTTCAGACAGTTGGTACTCAAGGGAGGTCTAAGGGACTATGCTCCCTAGCCACACTATAATTGGTCCATTCACAGGGGTGCAAGAGTAAAAGACAGGCTTTTGTGTCCTTCCCTTGTGCACCAGCAGAAGGACTGGCCACAAGCTTGCCCTAAAGAGTTGCTCCTTCTCTCTAATCATGGTATAACTTGGAAAATCAAGCACTGTATCAGACTTCTTGGTACTACATCAATGCAAACCTGCATATCCAAGAGGAGAGCTCAGCAGCAAGACTCTGAAATGGCTTGTTTTGTCCCAAGCAGTTATAACTGCTCTGTGTTCTGTTTTGAAGATCATGAGAGTAGATGAGCTTTGCTTAACTAAAGTGGAAAACGTGTCTTTAAAAATATGTAGACTTTAAAAATCGATATAATCTATATCCTCAGAGTGGGTTGTTTGTTTCTTTTTACTCATGCAGGTTCACTGTTTCAGTTTGGCTTTATTTACTCCATCACTGTGAAAAGAATCTGTGTGGAATATTCTACTTTGTTGACCCAGGAGAAATGTATAGCACCCCTGCGGTATTTCTGAATGAAGAAGGTAATAATAGCATAAGGCCTTCAGAGGAGAAATGTTATCGCCCCTGCTCTGTAACAAAGAACAACATTTACAAACATTTTTGTCACGCCTGTTGTACTGAACTCATGCCTGGCAGAATGCTCCATTTTGGCCCCCCGTGTGTTTGGAAACAAAAACTATCCAGTATATTATTAGAGTAAGATTAATAAGAACTAAATTTGGCCACGGTATTTCCATAGGAATCTTTGCATCCAGCGTGGGTTTATCTCAGAAAGTGTCAGTTTTCTGATTTTGTTTTAAAAAACAATCCCACATTCTCAGGAGATGAACTAAATATTATAGGTCATTCCCACAGCTGCTGGCATCATGCTGTGACTAAGAGAGCAAACATAGTCTTTGCATGGGTAAACAAGAGAATATGGAGTAGGAGGAAGGAAATGGTATTACTTCTGTATATGGAATTAATGAGACTGGAACTAAAACAGTGTGTCCTGTTCTGGTGTCCACACTTCAAAAAGAATGTTGAAAAATTGGAAGGGGCTCGGAAAAGAGGTACTGGAATGATTCAAATTCTCCCTTACAGTGAGAGATGTAAGAAGCTCGGTCTATTTATCTTATCCAAAAGAAGGTTGTGGAGTGACTTGATCATTGTCTACAAGTACCTACAATGGAAGAAGATTTCTGAAAGTTTAGGACTCTTTAACTGGAAAAAAGGCATCACAAGATCCAGTGACTCAAAGCTGAAGCTAGACAAGTTCAGACTGGAAGTAAAATGCTATTTTTTAAACAGTGAGGGTAATTAACCATTAGGACAATTTACTTAAGGATCTGGTGGATTCTTTTGAAGTCAAGACTGGATGTTTTTGTTTAAAAATATGCTATAGCTCAACTAAAGCAGGCTTGATGCAAGGCTTACTTGGTGAAATTCTGTGGCCTGTGTTATGCAGGGCATCAGACTAGATGATCATAATACTCTATTCTGCTCTTAAAATCGCTGATTCTGTATCTAACTTCTGTGATTCTAAGTAGCACAGTCAAATTATCATTGTATTGCTTCGCAGGACAGGGTTATTGTGAACAACATTTAGGAAGCCAGTTCCTAGCTTTCATATTTTTGTGGGTTTTACTTCTTTCTTTCTATTTGTTGCTGTGTTTGTCAGGTTATGTTCATATACAGATGCGCCTTGTCAAAGGAGAAGACCTTGCAGTGAAAACTATCTTCAGCCTTCCTCTGAAACAGTGGTTTCGACTAGATCTCTCTTTTAATGGAGGACAGGTATGTGTGGTGTCACACCTGCCATCTTGTAGTTGAAGATGAGGATAACAGTGTTTGGAGTTTGCACAGAGTTATTTATATTGGGTTATGCCACCACTATCCCCTTTTACAGACTGGGCAAAGAGAGGTTATATGATTTGCACATGTTCACACAGCAAAAGAATGAGAGGCCTGAGATTTGAAACTAGTTCTTTTGATTTAAAGGCCAATGTCTATCACAAATCCACACACATTAGTCATTGCTAGCTCTAGTGTAGCTCTGCTGCTGCTAGAAAAGCAAATGTTTTCCAGTGCAATGAAGGACTGATTTTCTGTGGCTCAGTTTTCCAATATATTAAGTATACTTCCGCCTCCTCCTCTAGCACCTGCATCTCTCAGTAATTTAAAAACTACCCTTCCCAGAAGCATGCCTCCCAGCTTCTTTCACTCCTAAAGAAAAAATATTCCACCTCCTATGCAATTTCGTAAGCTTTGCTTTCATACAGAGAACCAGTAGAATGCTGTTAAGAGGTCACATTACAAAATCCACTGCCCATAGACAAAACACATATTTTAAACCCCTGTAATTTTAACAAATCTCAACCAGTTTTAACCAGACCACTAAAAGGCACATCTGGATCATTCTCTCTGCCCTATTTCTAGTCTCTGCCATGCACCACTAATGCACTGGAGCACTTTGAAAATGTTTGCATCGTTTGTTTAAATGTGCAAATCTTTTTTTCCTCTCATTCTCTTCATTCTTGAAAATGGCTGCATTGATTTCACTCAAATTTTAAAAAACAACAACTAATTCATGGATTAAAAGAACCACAATGCCCAGTTTAGATCCAAAGGTAAAAAACGGACAAAGCGGAAAATGACACTTTAAAATGAAAACATTTGTGCAACCTTAACTCCAGGCATCTGTAATATAAATATATAAATGGAGGAAAATGTCAGGGTTCCACAAAGTAGCCTGATTTTCTTGCAAAAATAATCAGATAGGAATGTACATTTATTTTTAACTGACTACCTCATTTTAATGTGGGTTCTGTCTCCAACCTACTTTTTAAAATAGGAAATTAAAAATAAACGTTTGTTTCTGAATAATTTTAGGTGGCTTTTTTAAGTTGTTTAAACTGCACTGTGTAATTCAGGCCTCCACTTCTGGAAACAGGTGTGGACCTGCCTTGAAGCCCAGTTCATGTGGAGAAGTGAATGTTATTGTCAATATTAATATAAGGCGAATAAATCATTTCCTGTTGTAGGGGGTTGCCTATTGGTCACTTGGATGGCTAAATCAAGACATTATTCTGCAGTCTTAGGGCAGAGTTAGTTCACATAGACTTGAAGTAAAATCTCATGCTTTTCTCTATTGATATGAAAGGAGCATAAAAAGGTTCATCAGAGACCCTCCTGAGGCAGGAGGAACAAAGCCAGACGGGAGGACGGTCAAATGCTTCGAGTGGTAACCTGGGACATAGAAGATTCAGGCTCTATTCCCTGCTCAGCCAGAGTCAAGTTGCTTAGTCTTGCTTTGCTTCAGATGCTCATGTGTAATAATTGTACCTGTCTCTCAGGGGTGTTGGGAGGTAAATACATATTATGTGAGGTACTCAGATATTACAGTATCGGGAGGAATATACGTACCTAAGATGGATGGAAGCACCGTGACATGGTCTAGCCATGCAGAAGCCTCTCCACAGGCCCACTACAAGGCTGGGAGCAGCTGCTCTACAAGGCACATTCCTCCACTCCCTTCCAAGACAGGCTTCCGTGTGGTGCCCTGCCCAATACCTGTGAAGTCAGGCCGGATTTCTAAGGGAGCCTTAGGGAAATGGAGATTGGAGAGCAGCATGGATGGACAGCTCTCAGTTTGTGTTTGGCAGGAGCCCCCTTTCACTATAGAGTGTACAGGCCAAGCTCCACATACCTTCCTACTGAGGTAATATCAGGAGGAAACACCACACAGTAAACTCTGTGATGTTTCCCAAGATTTTACCGCAAGGAAATACAATGTGGCTTTTTTGCATGTGTAGAAATCTTAGAGTAATAGAAATTCTATACACTGCTCTCCTCCTCTCACTCCTCCCCTCCCACCACACATCCCTATTGAGTAGCTATTTATTTCTTAGCTTTTCTAGGGCTCACATCACTGTAGTATCACAAAAATATGAACGAATTACGTAGGGATTATCATCCCCCTTTTATAGTTGGGAAACTGAATCAGCAAGAGATTAGAGGCCAGTTTTTTAAAGGTATTTAGGCACTAAAAATGCAGATAGCCACCTAGTGGGATCTTCCAAAGCAACTATGTATTTTCGAAAATCCCATTAAGCTGTTTGACAGTGCCCCTCTTAACATACCGAAAGATACAGCAGGATGCAAATGATAGTTTTCAAAACTAAGTGCTCATGTGTATCAAGTAATATTATGGCAGTTAACTTGCAATTTTTAGTCTATCACAACTGACATTTAATATTTTCCATTCTTTTAGATAGAAATAATCATTGTTGGGAAGAACCTGAAAAGGCAGCAGCATCAATCTTTTAAGTAAGTGAAACATTTCCCTTTGCATAATATTGTGGTCGGTGTTTGGTTGTGGGGCATGGGTGGGGAGGGGAGGGCAGTGAAGAGGGATGTAACTGAAATTCCAAACTGATTTTCCAAATCTTTCTACTCTGCCTCTCTGACACTATTCTTTACTTTCTTGTGTCACTACAACAATCATAGGGCTAGATTACGTTACCTGTACACATGTTGAATACATCATGAGAAATCATTCTGAAGTCAATGGGACTATTTGAGAAGTTACTAACTACTCAGCAGGGGCAGCTCCAGGCACCAGCACACCAAGCGCATGGCTGGGGCGGCAAGCCAGGGTGGGCAGCCTGCTGGTCGCCATGAGGGCAGCAGTCAGGCTGTCATGCTTGCAGGAGGTTCGCCAATCCAACGGTTTCAGCAGAAATTTGGCAGTGGGTACACCGAAGGTGTGGGACCGGCGGACCTCCTGAATCCGTGTTACCAGTGGACCTCCCCCAGGCATGCCACCAAAAGCCACCTGACTGCCAAACTAGAGGCGGCAAAATACATAGAGCCGCCCCTGCTACTCAGCATAAGTAAAGGTATTGCAGTCTAGTTCATAGGGTCTGATCAAAGACCACTGAAACTGGTAGAGTAAAATTTACTTCAATGGGCTTTGAATCACCTGCTCTTAAAGTGAAATCTTGGCCCCACGGAAATCAATGGCAAAACTGACATTGACTTCAAGAAGCCAGAATTTCACCCAGAGGGTCCAGATTTGCTCCTCTTAAGTTGATGACAAAATTTCCATCAACTTCAGTGGCGTGAGGATCATGCCTCTAGTGTCAACGATTGGGGGTGGCTCCTGTATTTGTACTGTCCCACTGACTTAGTGCTCTTTCTCCATCCCTGACTCCAAGCTATTAGACCATTTTTCTTCTTAAAATCTCATAAATTGTTTTATCTCTAGCATACAAATGACTCTCTTGTGCAAAGAGTTTTAGGATTCCTTTAATAAAGGAATACATTATATTGTAAGCTTTGGTGTTTACTCTTTTTCCTCTCCATTCTTGTTTACAAAATGTGAACTGTGTAAGATGCATTTGTAGATATTCACTGTGACAATGGACTCATAGTAAATATAAAAAACAAACAAACCAAGATCTTTGTCTGGATTTTGGAGACAAAAAACCAGGAAGACAGACACCTCAAATGTGCAAATCATGTCAAAAGACAAAAATTAGTGGTTCTAAAATGTTTGTGAAACAAAATGTTTGTTAAATCTTTTTATGGTTTTTTCTGCACAGGGGCACTCATGAAAATTAATCTGAATTAACTACAAATGTGATTTAAAAGTGGATTAGCTAAATCACTTTAAACCCCCCGTATAGACAAGCTCATTCAGAACTAAAATGGCTTTACTTCAGTTTAACTACCTTGACTTCCAAAGAGAGTAAGAGTAAAAGGATAGGGAACAGAAATAGATGTTTGGGATGAATTTAAGGTAGTCTCTACCAAAGTATGAGACACCGGGTTCTTGTTTGCTTCATGATACCTCCAAATACTCAGAGCATTTATGTGTCTTGTTTTCCAGTTTTAGGGAAGATTTCTATTATGACGACATGGCTGGATACTTTGTTCTTGGAGGCAGTGGGTACGCACCTGGCATTGAAGGGTTCTTTGGACCTATGAAATACTACCGTCTTAATATTCTGGAAACAAAACAGGTAAATGCACACAGTGACACACAGTATGGATGTGTTTAACTACTGGGGCCCAGTTCTGCCATAATTTCACCTTGGAAGTTCCACGGATGTCACTGAGAGTTCTGAGTGCAGACCGATGACAAGATCAGATCCTGTGTATTTACTAAAGCCACAGCAAATGATAAGCTTGTCATCAACCATTACTGAATTTAAGGGTTACATCAGTATGTGATCATGAGTTCTGTTAAGATCTAGTTATTTTAGATGCCTACAAAATGTGTACACCTGCTAATAGATTTTCATGAAGGGGTACCTAAAAATAGGCTCCTTACCCCATATAGAAGAGTCTAAATAAATGTCTCGATATTAAAAAATGATGAGTGCTATTTAATTATACCTGACATGATATTGAACACAATGGATGAAATTCTGGCTCCCTTAAACTTAATGGAAAATGCCCCATTGGTTCCAGTGGGGTCAAGAACTCATCCCGTTGTGTCCTCGTCTACGCTGACTGCTTGGCATGGTTTGCATCATGTCATCTGACTCAAAACAAATGCCTCCAAACATAACAGTTTTGTTGAAAACAATCTTTTATTTTTGCACACGTCCATTCCAATGTAGGGGTGTACTCACTCCGAGAACAGCCGGCAGAAAGTTTTCCTTCAGTGATATCCCTCGGGCTGGCCCTGGTGCCCCCTACGGTCGTGTGTTCATAATACCGATATAAAGGGTCCTGCCAACCCGCAGCCCCCTCAGTTCCTTTTTACTGCCTATGATAGTTGCTGGAACTACCTTGTCCTTGCAATCTGTTTCCGTCATTAGATAGATAGGTTATCAGAACTTGGTCTCTGAGCTTTAAGCCCTATGCCACAAGCCTGTGCCTGTGAGTGATCCCCATTCCACCTGGCTTAAGCGCCTGGGGGAAGCTCACATGCGGAAACATTGTAAGATCTGTAAAGACTTCAGGCCCTGCACCAAAAAGGGTAGAGACACCAGACTGAAATTTATCCTCATGGAGGCAGCGCTAAAACATCCCTTGGAGCTGGGTCACTCAGACTTGGCACTGAGCACTGCAGCCTCAGTAAGGAGCTCCCTGGCTGCTGTTCGGGACCCTCAGCACTGTTCTTCATCACCACTACCAAGGAGATGTGGTAATCCACATCTCAAGAGCCTCACCACCATCCACCATCTCCAGTACAGAAGAAAAGTGCTCCTGTAAGAGAACCTCGGCACCATTTGCCATTCCTCTATCAGACCTCTATCAGAAGAAGACCGATAGAGGTCAGTTCCCAACCCCAAGGTTGGCGGGGCAGGGAGAGTAGAGTGTGACCAGCATCAGCTATGTGGCACCACTGATTCCAGCCCCATAGCGGTTACCATTATGGACTCACATATGCAGGAAAGCCACCAGAGTTCCAGTGCCTTGGCAGTACAGTCAATACCAGAGGTATTTGCCACAACAAGAGACTTACTCTCACTGCTGGTACCAGCGTCTCCGGCTACGCAGGAGCTGACAGCAGTGGCACTGAATGGAAGGACCTCTGTGGTACTTAGGTCTCAGATGCCTTTCAAAGGGAAACCATGATGGCCCAACACCAATTTCCTCCCTCTCAGCACTGGACACTGGCACCGATCATCACTGTACCTCCCTGGTCTCCAGAAAAGGAGTCTTTGGAGTCGGACTTGGAGGCAGAGTCTCCCGCCGAAGCTGGCACCATCACTCCAGTTGGCACTATCCTCCTATGGACCTGGGCCAAGGCATCCCACCCATGGTGTGACCATCGGATTGGTGGCAGATACCAGCACAATGGCCATCCTGGAACCCCTGGGCTTTCCCATCAGTGCACGGGTCCCAGTCCAGAAAGTCACACTCTGTGGCATCTGAGTCCAGAACACTACCATCGCACCACTCCGAGCAGGATCCAGGCTCCAGTACCAAGGCCAACACTGAATACCAAGAGCCAGCACTTGGAAACCTATGCAGTGCTGAAGGTGAAGTGTCTCCTACCTTTTCAGGCTTCTTCCTCCTCTTCTGATGAGGCAGTGGTGGGAGCAGATATAGCACCCTCTCAGGATGACTGTAGGGCTCATTAGGAGCTCCTTAAGAGAGAGGCCCAAAACCTGGGGATCCAGGTAGAGGAGGTCAGGGAGTCCTCCCATGCTTTGGTGGATATTCTAATGTTAACAGGCCCATCAAGAGTGATACTGCCTCTTAATGAGGGCATTATGAACCCCATCAAAGCAGTGTGGCAGACTCCAGCGTCCATTCAGCCGATGGCAAAGAAGACTGAAAAGAAGTACTTTTTCCCAGCTAAGGGTTATGAATTCTTATATACACATCCACATTCAAGCTATTTGTTTGTGTCAGCAGCCAATGAGTGGGAGCAACAGGTGCTAAAAGGACCATCACCCAAGGCCAAAAATGCCAAAAAATTAGAGAGTTTTTCAACAGAAAGTCTGTTTGACAGATGGTTTTCTGGTCAGGATCGCGAACCAGCAACCACTTCTGAGCAGATATGATTTTAATTCCTGGGACACTGTGCTGAAATTTAAGGAGTTGTTACCCCAGGAATCCTGATGAGAGTTTGCAGCTCTCGTGGAAGAAGACAAATCAGTGGCAGAGGCATCCCTTCAAGCAGCCTTGGATACAGCTGACTCTGCAGCCCAAGCTATGGCCTCAGTGGTGGCAATGTGCAGCAGCTCATGCCTTCAATCCTCAGGCCTACCACATGAGGTCCAATAGACTCTGCAAGACCTTCCTTTTGAGAGCATATCACTCTTTTTCAAGAAGATGGACTACAAGCTGCACAGCCTAAAAGACTCCAAGGACATCATGAAATCCCTAGGTCTTTATACACCAGCACCGACGAGGAAACATAAATAAGCCTCAACCAGCCTCTCAGTTCTTCCCACCACCTGCCCTGCGGACTCTCACAGGAAGAGGAGCAGGGTTTTAGGAAATGACGTCCTGCCCAGTCCTCGTCCATGTCCATGCCTGCTCCCTCCCAGACACTCTAGTGGGTCCAAGCAAACCTTTTGATGGTACTCTTGGAGACAACATAGCAGGACAGAATTTGGATCCAACCTCCCCAGTATTTGTGGACAGTGTATTCCATTTCTATCAGGCGTGGGCCTGTATTACAACAAACCACTAGGTGCCAAGCATGATAGCAGTAGGATATATCATTCAATTCACTTCTTCTCCACCTCCCCATGCCTCTTCAGGGACCCGTCTCAGGAGCATCTTCTAGCCCAAGAGGTGCAGTCACTCCTAAGTGGGGGAACCATGGAAGAGGTTACACCAGAGTTAAGGGGCTGAGGATTCTACTCCCGATACGTCCTAATCCCAAAAGCCAATGACAGTTTCAGACCAATTATGGACCTGCAAAAGCTCAACGGATACATGAAGAAGCAAAAGTTCCACCTGGTCTCCTTGGCTTCTATCATTCCCTTCCTGGATCCAGGAAACTGGTATGCCACCGTCAATCTGAGGGACACTTACTTTCGTATCTCGATTTTTCAGGAACACAGAAAGTTCTTCAGGTTCATCGAGAAGCACATGCACTACCAATTTGCAGCTCTCTCATTTGGCCTGTCAGCGGCCCTTCAGATGTTCACAAAGTGCATGGCAGTCACAGCCTTCCTAAGGAGGCAAAGGAGGCAAGGGATTCAGGTCTACCCTTACCTCGCCAATTGGCTGGTCAGAGGTCACACCAAGAGCCAGGTGGAGTCCAAAATAAAGTTAATCCAAGCCACAGAACCCTACCAGGTGGAGTCCAAAATAAAGTTAATCCAGGCCACAGAACCTTACCCATCTACTTCTGTAACAACCCCTAACCTATGTCCGAGTTATTGAAGTCTTCAAATTGTGGTTTGAAGACCTCAAGCTGCAGAGAGTCCACCAGCAAGTGACCCATGCCCCAAGCTGCAGAGGAAGGCGAAAAACCTCCAGGGCCTCTGCCAATTTGCCCTGGAGGAAAATTCCTTCAATTCATTCGCGACGCCCAAATATTGTGCGATCAGGCTTAAATCCCTGAGCAAATGTGGGCAAGACTCACCAGCCAAGCACTCAGGAAAAGAACTCTGCTGCAGTAACTCAGATCCCGTATCCATCCTAACATCCAGGTCATCAGGACCATTGGAGCAGGACTTATCTGCTGATAATCCGAAGATGCAACTTGCCCAAATTAACCTATTCTATGCATACCACCTTCATAAACTTATCAAGCTTAGTCTTAAAGCAGATATGTCGTTTGCGACCACTACCCCCTCGGAAGGCTGTTCGCAGGAACGTTCACGTCCTCTAAGGGTTAGGAGCCTTCGTCTAATTTCAAGTCTAAACTTCATAATGTCCAGTTGTACCCATGTGTTCTTGTGTCTCATTAGTACTAAAGCTTAAGATAATTCGTCTCCTCCTATATGTTAAGCCCACCTGGTATGATTTATATAGAGCAAGCATGTCCCGGGCCGCAGGGCCTTCTTTTGGCCAGGCTAAAACAAACAAGCTCTTTGAGTCTCCTTTCAGTAAGGAAGTTTTCCTTCCTGAATCATCTAGTAGCGACCGGTCTCTGAACCTGTTCCGAGGTTTGATTCATCTTCTGTAAACATGGGAAGCCAGAACTGCAGCGCACGTATTCAGGTTGAGGTCTCCCCAGTGCCTTATACAGGTACTAACCCTCTTGATCTTTGCTGGAAACTCACCTCGCCTGTGCATCCTAAAACCACATTTGCTTTTTTCAGCACAGTGCTCGCATTGGCGGCTCATAGTCAATCCTGCGAGTCAACTCAATACTTCAAGGTCCTTCTCCTCCTCTGTTGTTTCCAACTGATGTGTCCCCAAATGTATATCTAAAATTCTTATATAATCCCTAATGGCATGACTTGCACTTTTCACTATTAAATTGTCATCGCATTATATTATGCCAGTGTTACAAGGTCATCCAGATTCCTGTAGTGGTTGATCCCAGTCCTTCTACTGTGTTAGCAAACTCCCAACTTTGTGTGTCATTCGCGAAACACTTATTTTTAGCACATTCCCGGTCTTTTGGTGCGCAAGGTCAGTAACAAAAAAGGTTAAATTAAGTAATTGTGCCCAAAACGGATTCTTGAAGAAACTCCACTAGTAACCTCCTTCCGTCTGAAGTTTCACACTGTCTAGTAGCACCTTCATAACGACCCGTTGGAGCTCCCTTTAACCAGTTCCTTATCCACACTTACACATTTTCATATCATACCATCTTTCAATTTAGACTAAGCATCTCCCCGCATGTGGAAGCCGTGTCAAATGCCTTACTAAATCGAGTAAATTAGGTTCTACTGATTTCCTTTTGTTATGATAGATCTTGTCACCGTCTGCGAAGAAGGAGATGCAGTGTTGGTTTGGGCACGATCTACGCTTAGTACAATCCATGTTGACATTTGTCGCCAATTACCATTGACGCTCAATGTCTTAACTACTTCTCCTTCAAATTTTTTCCAAGACCTATTACATACTACAGATGTCCAACTAACAGCCTATAGTTACTCGGATCACTTTTTTTCCCTTTCTGGAAGATAGGGACTACTGTTAGCAATTCTCCATCATACGTTACAACCCCGAGTTTACCGATTCATTAAAATTTCTTGCTAATAGGTTGCAATTTCAATGTAGCACAGTTCTTTAATATTTTGGGATGGAGATTGTAATGGGACCCTCCGATTTTGTCCCATCCAGCTGTTCAAGTGTGGCTCACGTCAGATGTGGTAATATCCTCCATATCCTCAATTCCCGATTATTCCATCCTTCCATCATCCCTAGCTCCTCATTGCCTTGATTAAAGACTGAGCAAAAGTACTTATTAGATATTGGGCATGCCTATTTAGGTTCATCCTAAACCCTTCATCTCAGTGTATACGGTCCACTTCTTCTTCCTTTTTTTTTCTATTTATTGCTATTTAGAACTTTTACTTTGGTGTTAATTCCCTTCTGCAAGGTCCAACTCTACATGGCTTTTTAGCCTCCTCCCTTATCGCTATATGTTTAACCTCACTAGGTAGCTTCCTTGCTAATCCCACCTTTCTCACTCCTTGTAGGCTTTCTGCTTTTTCTTTTAATCCTCTCTGAGGTTGTCATCTAGCTTGGTCTGACTCCTGCCTTGTTTTTTCCCTTTCTTGGGATGCAGGCTTCCGATTAGTTTCTGCAGCTGCGACTTAAGTAATTCCGGCCTCCTCCGCTTTAGATGCAAAGTCTTCAGTCCAATTACTTCCCATATTCTTACTCTTTAGTTAGCCCTTGAAAGTCCAAAAAACCCTAGACCCAGATCTATTTTTGTTTATTCTTTTCCATCTAGTTGTGAACTTGAATTACTTTGATCAACTCGACCAAGGTTGTCCCCTACAACCATTTCTTATATGAGGTCCTCACTGCTCACAAAACCAAATTCTAAGAATGATCCCTTTGTTGGTTACTTCAACTACTTAGGGAGAAACCCATCGTACATCCAGAAAAATCTGAGCCTATTATTTTTTGCAAGCACTTGTCTCCAGGCTAATCCTGGGAAGTCTGAAGTCTCCATGATCACACTTCCCCTTAGTGTTACTTCATTAAAAACATTAAAGATGTCTCTATCCATATCCAAATCAGTCCCGGCGGTCTGTAGCACACCCCAAGCACTATCTCAGGTGAGGCTCATAGTTAGCTTTATTTTCTCAGTAGTGATTTTTGCCAGACAGACTCTGTCTATCCTTCCAATCACTTCTTATTTCTTCATTGCCTCATCATTGATGTACAATTCTACTACCAGCACTCTGCCTTTCTTTTCTGTCTTTCTAACAGCACATACCTTCAATATCTGACTCAGTTCATGACTACTGTTCCACTAACTGTTGTTTCTAGTTATCCCTATAATATCCGTGTTTCACTTCCTGTACCAGTGCTCCAGTCCTTCCATCTTGTTACTCGGCTCCCTGCCATTTGTGTACATAGACATTTTTATTTTTGGCGTTTGACGTCACTGGACAATCTTTACCCTGTTCTGCACAGGACATTCTTACCCCAGCATCACCTGTTAGGTCTGGATCTTACACCGCCCTTCCTCCTTTATGTCAATTCTCGGTCACGACTGTATCCCCTTTACTTTGTTTACTTCCTATTCAAGAGTTAAATTCCGGGCGTGGAGATCTCTGGACATTCCAACCATCTCCCCAAATTCTCAGTTTAAAGCTGCTCTTTAATTCAGTTCGGCAGAGCCTCCATCCTAGAGTACTATTTCCCTCCTTACTCAGGTGAAGTCCATCCTGGGAGAACAGTCTTCTATCATAGCTTCCAATGACCGTACATCCCAAGCCCTCCTTATCACCAGCTGCCTGAGCCATCTGTTGATCTGCCATAATCTTCTCACACCTTTGTCGCCCTTCATCTTCGGAACTAGCAGAATTCTCTGAACTGAAAGATCATCTGGCCTCGATTTCCTTAGCGGTCTTCCCACCTGGGCATAGTCTCCCTTGATACAGATCAGCGAGTATCTAGCCCGTATCATCGTTCCAATGAGGGACAATCAACGGATTCTTTCCACTCCTCTAGGATCCTTATTCAGCTCAGGTCCACATCCGTTGTATCTTAGCACAGCAGGACAGCTCACCCTGTCGTGTTCTCCCGATCAGAGTCGTAGTTAAGCCTGTCTTTTTTCTCGTAAGGGGTCTCCATCACGTAGACTGCCTTTTCTGGTGACAGTGATGGTCTCTGGTCTTCCCTGCACTCACTGGCTGCAAGTCCTCTTGATTCCTATTCAACCCTCATCCTCCTGGGGCTCATTTTGGTGTTGCTCCATGACTCCTCCCCCTTCTGAGGGACTAGTGCTCTTCTCTTTTTTCTTGCCCTCTCTCTCAGCGACCACCTGCTGTGCCCCTTCTTTCATTATCCAACTTGCCAAACCTGTTCCTAATTCTATTCTCCTTCACTGGCCCGTCTTTTCCTCTTGCCCCTGGTTCTCTTAGTCACATGCTCCACCGTCCACTTTCCTCACTCGCAGTCCCTTCCGTCAGAATTTCTTTGGTTCTGCTTCCATCTGCCACATCTGAGCTTATCCCTTCAGCCCCCTGTTTCTGGTCCATCATCTGCTCGACCCCCCTTCTAACTCAACCAAAAGTTTCCACCTGCATCTCCAATCCTCGGATCTTTTCTTCCATCAGCTCTATCAGGCGGCACTTCATGCAGATGTAACCCTTTTCAGGCACCCCCTCCAGGATCATGTACATGCCGCAGCTTCCACATCCAGTCATCCTCATTGTGTCTTTCACTGCTGCCTCTGTATCAGTCATGGCCTTCTTACTTCGTGCCTGGCAGTCCAAGCCACACAACACAGTGCAGACCCCCAACAGGCACCAGGGCGCTGGCAGACCACCGCCCGCTACCTTGTCTAGCTTGTTGGTTCCTCTGTCTTAGTCTCCCCCGCAACCTCCCCCTGGAAACTCCCTCTGAAACTCCCGTTAGCAGCTCTGTTCACTGTCTGCTGTGCCACTGCCGCTGTCTGTGCCGCTGCCTGACTGGCTGGCTACTTTTATAGGACCCCTAATCAGGTAAGCCCCGCCCCATAATCAGGGATCAGCCGCTCTCCCAGCACACGGCCCCTAGTGGCCTCCACACACACACAAACTACACAATACAATCCACAAACTACAAACTACAAAAACCTGCTCCTCCAACAGAACTCCCTCTGAAACTCCCCCGTTAGCAGCTCTGTGGTTCCAAGCAATAGTGATGCTTATAGAGAGCCTCAGAGATCACCCATCATAACAGCAAGGAACTGCTTGAAGTTCCTGGGCCACATGGCCTCATGCACCTATGTAGTGCAGCATGCGAAACTTCAACTCAGACCTCTCCAGATGTGACTGGCATCCGTATACTTGCCAAACCAACACCATTTGGCCATAGTTATCACAGTTCCCTCGTTGATGATCAGCGCCCTCAATTGGTGGCTAGACCCATTGGCGGTGCATGAGGGAGTCCCATCCTTAGGACCTCAATCATCAGTGTCTCTCATTACAGATGCTTCAGTGATGGGCTGTTTGCTTGAGTTCCCTCAGAGCTCAGGGCCTCTAGTCTATGGAAGAGCTCTTGCTGCACCTCAGTTTTAGGGAGCTCAGGGCAGTTTACATGTTTGCCAGGCATTCCAGTCCCATGTGGCAGGCAAGGTGTTGTCAGTTCTCACAAACAACACAATGGTGATGTTTTATATCAACAGGCAGGGAGGAGGGTGCTTCTCTCACCTGTACCACGAAGCACTTCACTTGTGGGAGTTTTGCATAGCCCACTTGATCAACCAAAAGGCCTCCTATCTGCTGAGATTGCAAAACGAACTGACAGATCACCTTAGCAGATCCTTCTTCAAATCATCACAAATGGTCCATTCATTTAGATGTCATGAACACTATTTTCCAGAAGCGGGGAACTCCCCAAATAGATCTGTTTGCAACAAGGCACAACAGGAAGTGTCTCTAGTTCTTCTCCCTCCTGGGTCACAGCCTCAGATCTCTCGCAGATGCCTTCCTCCTTCCTTGGATGGAGCATCCCTTCTGTGTGTTTCCTCCCATTCCTCTCATTCACAAGGTCTTGCTGAGGATCAGAAGGGACAGAGCATGAGTTATTCTGATAGCCCCTGCCAGCATTGGTTCGCCACAGTCCTAGAACTCTTGATGGAGACACCATTCCTTCTACCTCTGTATCCAGACGTGATCTCCCAGGACCACAGCCGCCTGCACCACCCGAACCTTGAGTCCCTTCATCTGACAGCAGGAAGCTCCGTGGCTGAATCCTACAAAGCTAGCATGCTCAGAGCAGGTCCATGAGGTCTACTAGGGAGCAGGAAGCTGTCCACCAGAGCTACTTACCTGGCAAAGTGGAAGGAGGTTCTCAATCGGGTCCTGCCTACACAATCAGCAATACCATTCATTCTGGACTGCTTACTACACCTGAAGCAACAGGATCTAATCGTGTCATCTATTAGAGTCCATCTGGCCACAATCTCAGCTTTTCACCAATGGCCATTCCAGGTTTTCAAACAGCGTCTGTAATCAGTTTCTTAAGGGCCTTGTTAGATGGTACCCCCAGGTATGTCAACCAATCCCTCCCTGGGACCTCAACCCGGTATCGTCAAAATTGACAGGACCCCCATTTGAGCCACTGGCAATGTGCTTTCTACTCTACCTGTCCTGGAAGGTGACCTTCCTAGTGGACATTACTTCTGCCAGAAGAGTCTTGGAGATCCGGGCCCTCACCTGAGAACCACCATACACTATATTCTTCAAGGACAAGGTCCAATTGCGTCCTCATCCAGCTTTCCTTCCAAGAGAGGTTTCACAGTTCCATAGTATCCATGGGATATCTTTCTGCCAGTCTTTTATCCAAAACTGCCTTCGAACAGGGAAGAGCAGAGGCTCCACTCACTAAATGTCAGATGTGCACTGGTCTTCCACATAGAAAGGACTAAACCATTTCAGAAAACTACTCAACTGTTCATAGCTGTTGCAGAGAAGAGGAAAGGTCTTCCTGTCGCAGCCCAGATAATTTCACCATGGATCACTTCCTGCATCTACACATCCTATGACCTGGCAAAGGTCCCTGCCCCACCTGCCCTGACAGCACATTCCACAAGGGCCCAAGCCTTTTCGGTAGCATTCGTAGCACAGGTTCCTATCCTACAAGGACATTTGTAGAGCAGCAACATTGTCATCAGTTCACACTTTTGCGTCTCACTCCTCCATCAACCAACAAGCCAGAGATTATGCTGGATTTAGTCAAGTGGTATTGCAATCAGCATGTCAAACTCCGAACCTTCCACCTGCACAACTACTTGGGAGTCACCTACATTGGAATGGACATGTGCAAGCACTCAAAGAAAAAAAAGGTTACTAACCTTTCTGTAACTTGTTCTTTGAGCTTTCTCTGTAACTCTAGTGAATATGTCTGGCCGTGATAAGGGAGGCAAGGGTCTCGGGAAAGGAGGCGCTAAGCTCCATAGGAAGGTGTTGAGAGATAACATCCAGGGTATTACGAAACCCACTATTCGTCGTCTGGCTCATCGTGGGGGAGTGAAGCGTATTTCAGGTCTCATTTACGAGGAGACTCGCGGGGTGCTGAAAGTGTTTCTGGAGAAAGTGATCCGAGATGCCGTTACTTACACCGAGCATGCGAAGCGGAAGACTGTGACTGCTATGGACGTTGTCTATGCGTTGAAGCGCCAGGGTCGTACTCTGTACGGATTTGGAGGCTAAACTGTGCCAGTAATTCTTTTCCAAAACATCTTTGAGATGCGTTGCACATGTCCTTTCCAAGACCCTCCCTCCTACCTCTGTCAGTCAGCCAGCAAGAAGGAACTGAGGGGGCTGCAGATCAGCAGGACCTTTTATACCAGTGCTATGAGGTGTGACTCCAGGGGGCACCAGAGCTGACTCGATGGATACCATCGAGGGAAAACTTTCCAGCAGCCGTGCTTGGAGCAAGCATACACCTACATTGGAATGGACATGTGCAACACATCTTGAACAACAACAATTACGGAAAGGTTAGTAACCAGGGTTTATTTTGTCATCAAGTCTGTAAAATCTGTGGGCCGTACTACTTTGATCTAATTTTGGTTTTGGGGGTTAGTGGGCTGGTGCTGGGTGGTGGTGGTGGCCTGTGATAAACAGGATGTCAGAACAGATGGATCTGGTGGTCCTTTCTGACCTTAAACTCAGATTCTGTGATATCTCTTTTTAGAAAAATGCAAATAGCCACAGCTATTGTAGTTACCAACATTGCTGTGTAATGGTCGTTTGCCTTTGTCTAGATTTCTAATCATCTTTATGACAAAGAAATTACAGAACAGATTGAACTCTACTATGATAGATGTGCAGACATCCAAGAAGTAGTATCTGGGTATGGACACCTTGTAAAGCAAGGCCAAGCAGTGCAAAAAGATTGTAAGTACTGAACTTCAGAATCTGAATATTAGTCTGCCTTGTTCTTGAGTTCTCCTGCTTTGCTTTTATCAGAGACAGAGCGTGACTAGAAGATTAGTTTAATAAAATATATATATATATATATATATATAAATTTCACCATATGCTTAGTAAGAAGAAAATTAATTTGTCTTTTTCAGCATGCTTGCTGGAAGGTAAACTGTGTTGCTCAGTGCTGGAAAGGCTTCCTTCCAATATAGTTATTGATATTTTTCCCATAAGAACAAAGACAAATAAAAAGAACAATAAAATGATTCCAAGCTAATATGATATTCCTCTCAGATCCCTCTCTTCTGTTCTATATCTATGTAAGTTTCTTGTGGTTGGTTATACAAAATTTGTCCTGAGTATTACATCAAATTCACAATGTTTTAGAATACAAGCAAGCAAATAGCTGCAACTGTATACATATTTTTAAAATGCTCAACAACTTGTGTTATGCTGGAAGATCTATTCCATAGTTACTAAATGTGAAGCAGCTGAGAGGCAAAATTCATATCAAAGCATCTATTCTGTTCCATAATGGTGGAGTTACACAAGTCTAGCTATATCTGTAATAACATTAATTATTATAGCACTTAAGTACACAATTGGACCTCTAGTATGTACAACATTATTGTATGTCCTGAAAGATATGGAAGACGTTTTAAAAAATATAAATGATTTATTATAAATGAGCTGTACTGACTTTCAGTTTTTGCACTGTTTCCAGTCTTTTGCCTCTTCCCATCCAACATAACACTTTTTGATCCACCATAGGGACATCTTTTCAATATAAGCTTCCTCCAAAGACCAGCTCGTTTCCCAGGTCAGATCATTTCCTTGATTTCTCAGTTTGTTCAGGTATCCGTGAAAACTATTATTCAGAGCTGAACTACAAATATGGGGCCAAGACCAAGTCTGATGCCTTTGTCTGGGGCAAAGAGCTAAGGGAGAAATACCACAACTTGTTCAGTCTGCTGCGAGAGATGGATTTCAGTCCATCTGATGGTAATCATGCCTTTATCTTGTCTTTCTGAAATTTCTATAGTGTCCCTGAGAAGTTGGCACACTTTGACCTTACCTCATGTTGCAGAAGTTTTTTCCACATCACTTAACTTAAGGACGGAGTGTCAAGGTTAACCTGTAATTTACGTATATCGCACTGCAAATGAGGAATGGATACAATGTAAAAAGATGGAAATACAGAAACACGCAGAGTTTAGTGTCCTAGGCCAAAATGTGGGCGATTTGTTTAAATGCTCGGTCATGGAGTGGGAATTACTATGGGCCAGCTTCAGCCTTCATTATTCATGTTGACTAATACTTTACTCTTCAACAACTCCTATTGATTTAAACTGACTGACTGACTTATTCCTACTGGGCCAGGCTGTGATTTATCCTTATTCATGCTGGGTAGTACCTTACTCTTCCAGGAATTTCTTTGATTTTCAGTGGTACTCCTGAGGAGAAAAGTATTTTTGAGCATGAGTAAGGATAGCAGAATTTGTCCCAATAAGAATAAATCACACAGTTGCACCATCACCATTTTGATTTAAACTGTTTTCACATATAATAATTGTGCATCTACATTGTGGTATATTTTTAGTGTCAGAAGACCAAAACAACACAGTTTTAGAAGTTGGCCGGAGGATATTTGAGAAGGTTGCAAAAAGTCTTTCCAGGGCTGATGGTCTACACTACATGAACTCCTCCATCCCTTTTCTGATGGTTTCCAGCTGCTGTGGATACCACAAAGCTTCCTTTTTCCTTGCAGTTATTTTTGAAACAGGACTAGCTGTGCCTGTAGACCCTTTGCAGGTAATGTATTCAATGTGTCTGATCATCTCAGATGAAACTAGTTACCTTCAAAAGCAATTTACACAGTAGGTTGCCAGAGTGAAACTTGGCCATTTGAAGAAAAAATACAGGAAAGAAATTTTGGTAGCTTTCCCCATCTCAAATTTAGTCTCCTTTTCATGGCATGGCCAATAGGCTCCCTCTACCTTACCCCTTTACTGGGCAGCTGGCCACAGATATTTCTGAATTCCCTTATCCATTAGGCGCCACTGCTTTTAGCCCCATAGTGTAAGAGCTTCTCTGTCCCACTGCTACAGAATAGGAGAATGCATTGATTAGTCACTCCTAAAAGAGGAGCAGAGAGTCCTGTGGCACCTTAGACTAACAGACGTTTTGGAGCATGAGCTTTCGTGGGTGAATACCCACTTCGTTGGCGTGCATGCATCTGACGAAGTGGGTATTCACCCACGAAAGCTCATGCTCCAAAACGTCTGTTAGTCTATAAGGTGCCACAGGACTCTCTGCTGCTTTTACAGATCCAGACTAACACGGCTACCCCTCTGATCCTAAAAGAGGGTGGCATGGTGAATTGGGATAGATGGACAGTCCTGGCAGCCCATTGAAGAGATAGGATGGGGGCCCACTTGTCATCCACATTTAACTCCAGATGGGAGTGCAGGCCAGCTTGCTGCCTCCAGAAATATAGACTGGAGGAAATGGATCTGATGGAAGCTGGCCCCTGAAACCTATGGTGAAGAAAATATCCTTGAGTTGATGGGGAAAGCAAGTCATAGGGATTCCCCTTCAAGAAATCCTGGCACTAGGTAGGGCATAGTGGAGGGTCTCCTGGAGGAACGACGTTGTATAGGACTAGAAGGGAAGAAATCCTGCAAGACATGATACTGAGACTGGGCTGAGAGGGGAAACTCCACAAAAGTTTCAGAAAAGCATCTGAACGCCAAAAATTTTCAAATTAATCATAAGGTCAGAACTATCCTTGTAATTTCACAGTGTCAAATAAAAGAGGAGGAGGATCTGAGAAAGAGAAGGATGTGTGTGTGAAACTGGAGGCTGTTTTATAATGGACTTGCTGACAGCCATTTAGCTATGAAATGGTACAATAATATAAAATACTCAAAAAATGGTGGGGCTGCCTAATGTCACTGTAGAACTAGTCAGTATCTTAGGATGGGGAGTTAAAAGGTGCTCCCAAGAGATTAACCTGAGGTAAAGTTTACCACATCCTGTTCAGGGAAGAGAAACTGAGACTTAGGTCTTGTCTAAACTACAAATATGCCCAGTGCTAACAATAAGTTCCTTCTTGGGTCCCCTTCAAATATTGTTGAAACTAGTTTAAATAGCTAATGGGTGGGACAAAACTGGTTTCAGCACCATTACAGAAAGCACCTTTGAGACTAGTGGAGTGCTAAGAATGGTTGTGTCCATTCTGCACTAGCAGTGCTGTTTTCAGTACCAGCTGAACCTATTGCTGATAAGCTTTGTCAGCCACAGGTCATTAGTGCAGGCAGACCCTGACGGTGAGATTCTTCAAAAGTGCCCCATTATAGCCTAAATCTCCTTCCTCTGAAGTAAGTGGTAAAATACCCATTGACTTCAATGAGAGCAGAGTTTAAAGAGCCTGCAAAAATCCCACCCTCAGTGCCCCAATTATGATCTGGTGCCTTTTGGTTGTCCCAGGAGTAGCATCTGCACTAAACAGCAAGGTTATCTAGTGGTAGCAAGATGATGGGCAGTAATATTCATGGTATGTGTTCAGCAGAAGTGTCATAGGGTTTCTATAATACCTTTCTTTATAAAAGAAATCCTAACTGCTTTGTTGTTCAGGTGTTTCACCTGATATAGTTGGTGTATTAGCTAACATTGCAGATGCACGTTGCTCATTCTGTAAAGTCTGTGAGACAGCACCAAAATGGTTAATAGTAGGTAAACTTGTTAGCGGTCCAATTCATTGTTTATGTTTGTTGATTTTTTCCAGGGGCTGCTATACAGTTTGGTTGGTGCTCAGAGGAGTGAGAGACTTGCTGTGATGAATCTTGGGTATAAACATTACCAAGGCATTAACAATTATCCACTAGACTTGGAGTTATCATATGCTTATTACAACGATATTGCACTAAAGACATCTCATGATCAACATGCTACAAAAGGAGATCAGGTAAGAGAGTTATAGGTATATTTGAATTTATTTGCCATGATAGCAGTTTATAATGCATTCATACTTATGTATACAGAGCTTTGCATCTTCAAAGTACTTCACAAACATTACCTTACCTAATAATCACAACACTTCATGAAACAGTAAGTATTATTACCGCATTACCCCAAGTCACAGAGAGTTTAAGTGTTTTGACTGTGACCCTACGAAGTCAGTGTCAGAGCTGAGAAAGAAGTCTGGTGTGCCTGGTTCCTAGTCTCATGCTTAGTTCACTAGATGATATCAATCTGTATTAAGGACTGTTAAGTGTCTGTTCTTCTTTTGGTTCTTTAACACCCAGACTTTATTAAATTCAGGAAAAAGGCCACCTGTACTCTCCATATCTATGTCTTTTCCATAATCAAATGTAAAATGTTTAGTTGTGTTTAATATCTGTATGAAAACCCAAGTAAAATTATTTCAAAACTGGCTTGTGAATAGGAAACAATATAGTTTTAGATGAAAAAATATTTAACAACCCTAAATGAGTGCTAGGATCTTGGCCTGAAAAAACACTTGGATAACGTTGTCTGTTTAGGATTGAGATTGATAACAAAAGGAAGGATAACACAGGGATTTTGAACATTGCAAAATCAGAACATACAGACTGCAAATTGATTTTTAATTACTTATTATAGGCCAAGTTCACATTAGAAACTTATGCAAGCATACCAATGTCAGTTAAGGTGTGATTATTTTTATTGGATTTTTTTTTTTTTGGTAACATAACTATACTGGCAAAAAACATAGGGTAGGTGCAGTTATATGGGGAAAGGAATGCTTTTGGTGGTATAGCTTATTTTGCTCAGGGAACTGGTATAAGCTATATCAGTAAAATAACTTATTTTCCAGTATAAACTGGGTCTATACTAGGAGAGTTTTGTCCATATAGCTAGACCAGTAAAGTATGCTTTACGGTTTTGTGCTGTCACCTATCGCTGTCGTATCTGAGTGCCTCCTACATTAATTATATTGGCAATAGCAATATCACAGCGTCTCTGGATTTTCACCATTTCCAGGCTGTAGAAAGCTCTGCTTGGTGTAGGTTTCTCCCAGCTGTTCCATTACATGGAGTGTGGAAGTTGTAAGTTCCAGAACTTAAATAAGAACCATTTTCATAGATCTGCTTTCTCATTAAAAAAATGCCAAGCAATTTCTCCAGTCACATTCTTGTTTTTGCCCTCAACATTCCTTTACCTTTCTCTTCTGCTTTGATAATTCTCCTCCTCTTATCCACACCCTTCCCAACCCCACGGTCCCATATTGGCGTGGCAGTGAATAATAGCTGGTGCCTGGTGCGTCTGCGTCTGTCTACAGTATCTTTACCACCCTCAGTACTACCAAAGGTGGGAGCTTTAACGGAGACCAGCCAGTGCTTTCACCACCATGTCATCTCAGTCTGCTCACTGCAGATCTAAACCAGGGGTTTCAACCTTTTTCTTTCCGAGCCCACCTCCTTCCCCCAAAATACCATAAAAATTCCATGGCCCCCTTGTGCCACAATAACTGTTGTTCTGCATATGCAGTAGATTAAAAGCCAGGGCCGGCATTAGTGGGTAGCAAGCAGGGCAATTGCTCCGGGCCCCACACCACCGGAAGCTCTGCAAAGTTAAGTTACTCAGGCTTCAGTTTCAGTCCCAGGAAGAGGAGCTTGGGCTTCAGCTTTCTGTCTTCGGCCCAGTGAGTCTAACGCTGGCCCTGCTTTCTGGTGTATTTTGGCAGACCCCCTGAAACATGCTTGCAGGCCCCCCCGGGGGTCCCACCCTGGTTAAGAACCGCTGGTGTAGACAACGTGATGGTAAAGATGCCAGCTGCTGCTGGCATTTTAATCCATACTAGTGCTACTTTTGCTACCACTAGTGGAGCTGCACTGAATAGTACCGATGGTGGGGAGCGTTAGAAAAATACATCTAGAGTCGACAGGTCTCTGTTTGTTCCATTCTGTCAGACAGTCTTGTAAGAGAATAGGAGGGGGGCCTGAATGAATGAAAGGAAATGACAATGAAGTAATAGTTTCAGGATTAATAAATTGACCAATGAAGAAAATATCAGAACTTTGAAAGCCCAGAATAGAGAAGGAATTGTTCAAGATTTCAGGAAACATCTAATGTTTTCATTTAGGTGGGCAGGTTTATTAATGTGCTGTTTAATGTTTTCTCTGTTCACCCGCTTTTCAGGCATTTGTAGAAACTATAAGGCTAAGGGATGATGAACTATTAAAAGCCCAAACTAAAGAAAATGGTGATGTCTTTATGTGGTTAAAATATGAAGCAACAAGAGGAAATGCAGCTGCACAGGTATAGTCCATAGCACGTAGTTTCATCATTTTGCTTGTACATACAGGTTGGATTAAACTATAAAATTGATGGTAGTGCTGTCATGTTGCTCCTTCAAACTTATTTTTCCTCTGATCTTTAAACTTTTCCAGTGCTTTAACCTGAGTGTGAAAACAACTAAAAAGATGCTATAAGACTAAGTGAAGGGCACATTAGGGGATTTCATGTTACATGTTTATTGCTTTACTTGCTGTAACTGTCCTTACACACCAAGGGAATTGAATTTGACATTTGTTTTGTACTACTACAGAATGCCAGCTCCATGCAAGTTGCTGTACTGTGCCATCTGCACACATTTTCCAGTGCATTTATATCACTATTTATTCACCACTGAACTCAATCCAGGGACTCTCATGGTAGTTGCATCTACATATGCCAGATCTGAACTCAGTCTGTTATCTGTAAACGTTACTGATAGGAAGCCCAATCTGAAAATTACACAAGGCAACCTGTTTTCAGAATGGTTTCAGAGTAGCAGCCGTGTTAATCTGTATCCGCAAAAAGAACAGGAGTACTTGTGGCACCTTAGAGACTAACAAATTTATTTCAGCGTGAGCTTTCGTGAGCTGCAGCTCACTTCTTCGGATGCATAAAACGGAACACAGACAGGAGATATTTATAAATACAGAGAACATGAAAAGGTGGAAGTATGCATACCAACAGGAAGAGTCTAATCAATTGAGATGAGCTATCATCAACAGGAGAAAAAAAACTTTTAAAGTGATAATTAACATAGAAGGTGTGAGAACTTAACATAGGGAAATAGATTCAATTAGTGTAATGACCAACCATTCCTAGTCTCTGTTTAGGCCTGAGTTAATTGTATCTAATTTGCATATTAATTCGAGTTCAGCAGTCTCTTTGGAGTCTGTTTTTGAAGTTTTTTTGTTGCAAAATTGTCACCTTCAAGTCTGTCACTGAGTGGTTAGAGAGGTTGAAATGTTTTCCCACTGGTTTTTGAATATTATGATTCCTGATGTCAGATTTGTGTCCATTTATTCTTTTGCGTAGAGACTGTCCAGTTTGGCCAATGTACATGGCAGAGGGGCATTGCTGGCACATGATGGCATGTATCACGTTGGTAACCTCGCCGCAGATGAAAAACCGAGCCCTCGATGGCTGGCTGAAGTGATGGTCCCATGATGGGTGTCAGCTTGAATAGATAATGTGAACAGAGCTGGAAATCAGGCTTTTTGCAAGGATAGTTCTGGGTTAGTGTTTATGTTAATGGTGTGCGGTTGCTGATGAGTATTGCTTCAAGTTGAGACTGTCTATAAGCGAGGACTGACCCGTCTCCAAGATCTGTGAGAGTGAGGGTCATCTTTAAGGATAAGTTGTAGATCTTATGATATGCACTGGAGAGGTTTTAGTTGGGGGCTGTGTAATGTGATGGCAGTGCGTCTGTTATTTATCTGTGTTGGGCCTGTCCTGTAGTAGGTGGCTTCTGGGTACTCTTCTGGCTCTGTCAATCTGTTTTTTTCACTTCAGCAGGTGGGTATTGTAGTTTTAAGAATGCTTGATAGAGATCTTGTAGGTGTTTGTCTTTGTCTGAGGTATTGGAGCAAATACAGTTGTATCTTAGACCTTGGCTGTAGACAATGGATCGTGTGGTGTGTCCTGGATGGAAGCTGGAGGCATGTAGGTAAGTACAGCTTTCAAGTAACAAGTATAGCTCATTTTCAGAATGCTTAACTGCCTTCTTGACACATTTATCACCAGTGTAAATCTGTGACAATAATCCATCCTTGTAACTCCAATTACAGTTTAAATTTAAGATTTATTATGATGATAGTTGTGGTGTTTTGTTTTTAGCAACGATTGGCACAGATGCTCTTCTGGGGCCAGCAAGGGGTGGCAAAAAATCCAGAAGCAGCAATAGAGTGGTACTCAAAGGGTGCACTGGAAACTGAAGATCCAATATTAATGTATGATTATGCCATCATTTTATTCAAGGTAAGACATATTTCCAATTGTCAGTTCATTTCAGACTTGTAGAGTAGTTTCCTTTTGGGTGTGTGTATTTCAGAATTTAGAGAACTTTGTGCATTTTCTGCAGTGACATACTATGTGATCATCATAATACTCTTAAGGTATGTCTACACAGCAAAAAAGACCCGTCACAGCGAATCTCAGAGTCCAGGTCAACTGACTCAGGCTTATGCTGCAGGGCTAAAAATAGCAATGTAGAAGTTAAGGCTGGTGCTGGAACCTCAGGTCGAAGATACTCCCCCATTGCCAGGTTTCAGGCTACATTGCTATTTTTAGCCCTGCAGCATGAGCCTGAGGCACCTGGGCTCTGAGACTTGCTGCCTTGGTGGAGGGGGGAATTTGCTGTGTAGATGTACCCTTTAAGCTATGTCTACCTAGCACTTTTGTCAGCCAGGGGTGTGAGAAAAAAAAACAACACACACCTCTACTTGACATAAGTTTCACCAACAAAAGCACTGGTGTGGACAGTGCTATGTTGGTGAGAGACGCTGTCCTGCTGACATAGCTATCACTGCTTGTTGGGAGTGGCTTAATTATGCCAATGGGAGAGCTCTCTCCCACTGGTGTAGAGTGGCTACGTGGGAGACCTTACAGTGGCACAACTGTACCACTGCAGCTGCGCCGCTGTAAAGTCTGTTGTGTAGACATAGCCTTAGATACACCATTTTACGCCACTTAAATAACTTCACTTTTTACCAACTTGAGCTAAATTGAAAAAGGATACTCTGAAGCCCGCACCCAGACTTGCATTGAAATAACAAAAGGGGTGAATTAAAACCAGTTTAGTTACTCTAGTGACTGTTTGTATGTCAGCAAGATCTGGGTGGGAGTCACACTTACCAAGAGTTAACAGTTTCCCCCAAGCTATAGGGTTATAACCATTGGAACCAATAGAAATTAGGGGCCAAATTTTCTCCTGGCATAATTCCACTGAGACCAAATAAACTACTCCAGCAGAGAATTTGGCTGTATGTGATTACAAGAGCACTAGGTAGTCAGTGTGTCTCATAAGGACAGTACACCATATCACTGAATTACAGAAGTTAGAAAGGACCTATTAGTTGTCTGGTACATCTCTTTGCCCATGCAGGGTTGTTCACTACAGCACATTTGCTAGTGTTTTGTCCAGTTTAGTTTTAAGCGTCCCAGCCAACTGGGCAGCTACCTGTCTAATCTATCTAATTTATGTCTGGTACTTACATGGCCCCCCATCACCATAATATTTACATCTTCCCTTGAGAGACAGTTCCACAACCTATTAGAGTTTGACTGCGGAGCCGTTGTCCATAGCCATATCCTTATTGTTTCATGGGGTCTTTTTGATCTCTTCGCTGAAAAACAAGAAGATTTCCGCATTCATAGAGGTGGTACTAAGCTTTGGATGTACGAACTTGTGCTTAGATGAATATTCCTGAATGGAGTTTGGGGAACCACTCACACCACTTGGTGTTAGCAAAATTGGGCCTGTACCTAGTTACTTCTGGGCCTAGACAAATCACTACTGAGTCTTCCATCAGATGTAAAGAAACAGAAGGTTATTTATTTGTGCTCACCACACTCAGACAGGGCACCAGGTGAAGCCACCTGCCTCCACAACTGCAGGCAAGTCACCAGTAGTAAATCAGAAGAACAATAATCCCATGTCAGGCCTACCACCCCTCAAAGATAGTCAGCAGCCCCTCAAGCACTTCTTTTAGGGTCGCCAACTTTCTAATTTGTGAAAACCAGACACTGAGTGCCGGAACCTCCCCCACCCTCTGCTCTCTCCACCATCCTCCCCCTGCCAGCCAAGCACGGCTCATGGAATTGGGGATGACAGAGGCAGGACACTGGAGAGAGAGCCAGGCAGTGGGGCAGGGCAGGGAAGGGAGAGCTGCACTCTGGGGGTGAGTGGGGCGGGGAAGGGAGAGCCGCGGTCTGGGGGTGGGAGGGGTGAGTGGGGCAGGGAAGGCAAAGCCGCGCTCTGAGGGTGGTGAGATCGGTGGGGGGTGGAACAGTGGGGCAGAGAAGGGAGAGCCATGCTCCAGGGGTGGGGCGGTCAGTTGGGCAGGGAAGGGAGAGTTGCACTCTGGGGGGAGTCAGTGGGGCAGGGAAGAGAGACCCCATTTGGGATAAGACAAGGAGCCTCCAGTAACCCTCTCTGCCAGAGCCATTGCTGAGTGCTCCTCCAGGCTCCAGCAGCAGCTGCTGCTCTTCCTGCTCCCCTGGTGGCGGGGGCCGTTACTGCAGGTAACCGGACTTTTTGTGTCTGATCAGCCCTGCTGACTGGACACTGCCAGGTTCTCTTTCTGACTTGACTTTCCGGTCAAAAACCGGCCACCTGACAACCCTAACTTCCTTGTCCCAGACAGGCCTCATTTACAGACTGAGAGCTGGAAGCCTACTCTGCTTCCCAGTCAACAACCAGTTGAGCTGAGCTTTCTCCTTTTAACCCCTTCCTCCCAGCCTGATACCTTTTACCAGTGTAGCAAGGCAGAGCTGGCTGAGTCTACAAAGAGCTTGTTAACCCTTTCCTGGCCAGTGTCATGTTTGTGTACCCCTTCACAGGGCCCTATAATTACAGAACACACAAAACAATACAGCAACAAATATGAAAGGGTTCAGGTAGAGATTGCAGAGGAAAAGAGGAGGAGGAAGCAGCCATTCAGTATGTGGATATCCATAGTGAGCATGAGACAGAAGCTGGTTGCAGTTTGAATTTCACGTTGGTTACATTTTAAGAACATTTGTGAGGGAATGTGGTTTATAGCAACAGAGAATTAGCAGTGAGAGCCCTGTTAGAAGAAGTAGGTTTCAAGGACATTCTGCTTACAATATTTTTCCAGTTACTAAAATTATTTCAGGAAGTGTTCAGGTCTATCAGATTCAGAGACCCAGGCCAAATTATCATGAAAATTCACCAGCCCAAGCCCAAAAGCTATTCGCTATTCTTTTTTCCAAAGTAATTGACAGAAATGGGGAAAAAGGATATTTCACTTGTCCATCAGAAAAGTTACTCACCCAGGTTAATTGGAGAAATGGAATTTTCCAAGGCTCAATTAAGATTAGGTTAAACTAGGGTATTAAATGTGAATGGGCCCTACAGAGTCACACAGCTTTCCCACCCAACCCCTGGCCCCCTTTATAACATGTTAAGGTTAAAAAACAAATTATAATATCCAAAAATTTTAAATTTGCTTTTAAAATTATTAGCTGTGAATGTTCATTAGCATGTATTATTTGTTTCAAAATAGTGGTTGCTTATATATACTTATTTTATTATGTTTGTTATTTAGGGTCATGGTGTGAAAAAGAACACAAGACTTGCTTTAGAACTGATGAAAAAAGCAGCATCCAAGGTAAAATATTCATAATAGTAAATATTTATTGTTGTGCTATATAAGTAAGAAGTGTTATTACTGACATTATTATAATTAATATTTATTATGTAGCACTTTACATCACCCTAATGCTGTATGAATATTAATCAGTCCTTCCAACATTCTAATCATAAATTAGGAAAGCATTATTATCCTGAATGGAGAAACTGAATCCCACAAAATCTAATTGAACTCTGGAGTAAGCAGGTATAACTCCATGGAAGTAAATGGAATTATGCCTGCATACACAAAAGCTGAATTTTGCTCCAAGTGACTTAGGTCATGCAATGAGTTAGTAGCAAATGCAGGATTAGAACTCAGGTGTTCTTACCTCCAATTCCTGTGCTTGTTCTTTTAGACCGAGTTTTGTGTTAAATTGTCATACAAAAATCCCCACCTCACCTGATGTTTGGAGATGTTGTGTGCCCACTAATCTCACTGAGGCTGATGGGAAATAGAGATGATCCTCACCTTTGAAAAATCAGCCTAACAAACTTTGTAATAATACAGTATAAAGGAAAAGAATAAAGAAGGGTTGAGAGCCAGACTGTGCTTTTGCAATGTGCTCTGTGTAATTGGTGGTGGGTAGCTGCACCGGGACTGAATGGTAACTCACAGTCAGGATTCATTCCCTCACACCCATTACACCTGGCGGGTACTAAGCTGTTACCATCTCTTACCATCTTCAGATCATTACCTCCTGCTCCAGCTCAGCTATACTAGCTGGAGTGCTGAGCAGCTGAGAACAGACTCCACCCTCTCCCTGCCCTTATGCATCTCATCTCAGGGGGAAGCAATGGGTGTGCAGAGGTTACATACTCCTGTGACTGGACCAGGGAACTCACATGGGGGCATAATGGGGGAAAATGGATCTCCCTCCCTCTTATGACGCTGTGCAGCCATGATCTGGCCCCTAGTGATTTCCACATCTTCATATATATTTATGTCCTTATTTATATTGCCCAGACTTCTGGTAAATTTAGATCTTGAAAACCATAACTATTCAAACCACTCATAGTCCACTGCTAACTATTGACACCAAATGGACAATCTTCAAATTAATTATCAGCCACTGACAGATAAAAAAGAAACTCAAAGCAGCTTTTCTACCAGCCCTATAAAACACTGTTCAAATGCCTTTTGAAGAGAAGCCTGACTAAATAGATTGCCTTTCACAGCATGGTGCAATACCTGCTAATTTTGGGTTTTCTGGAGGGCCTGCTCTGGCAGCAAATTTCAGACAACTGGCACATAGCAGATAACCAAATTCAGCAACAATCAGGATGTTATTATTTAACCATGTATTCCAGTGCACATTTTCACTAAAGAAATGAGATAATTAATGAATAGTTGCTCTGCTTTTGGATTTTAATGAGTAAGAATTCCAGGTCTAACTTGAAATTTGAAAAGAAAAAGAATCCTCCAGAGTCCCTTTGAAAGCAACAACAATGTAAAACTCTTCTTATAGCTAGAAATTTGACAATGTGATTGTGACATTTTGGGCCTCACCCAGACCAGGAAGGGGTTCTATCACCACCTGCCTTCTGATGGTGGGCGCTGTAATATTATGCTGCTATGGTTCAGAGCTCTAACACCAGGAACCAGCCCACAAGCATAAAGTCTCACCCTGGCTTCCTAGATACTCTATGCAGGATGACTCCAACAGCCTTTCTGGTCCCACATCTGCCTAAATCCATCCCCCAAGTTCTTAGCTACCAGATACTCTGATATTTCCCTTCTGGTTCATCACTGCCCACAGTTATCAGTTCACTGGGGGCTGCCCAGTCCACCCAGACTGCACAACAGTAAAAATAAACAATGGAAATAAACAAAGAAAAAACAAACAAACAATAGAAAATTCACAGTCAAAGATGAAATAGTAAGAAAAAGCAAACACATACAAGTTACATAGAAAATAACCATAAAAAGGCAACCTCAGCATTATCTCCTGTAAATGTAAACTAACTTGTTTCTCTTTGCAGTTGGCTGAATGAGAAGTAGGACTGAGTTGACTTGCAGACTCTAAAGTTTTACATTGTTTTGTTTTTGAGTGAGTCTATTTACAAAAAAAAAAAACTACATTTTGACGTTGGCATTTGCATGATAAAGAGATTGCCTTACGTATTTGTTATGAGATGATTGAAAAATATTTATCATTTTTAGTGCAAATATTTGTAGCAAATATTTTCAGGGAGTGCACAATATACTTTGTATTCTGTGTTTGTAACTGAATGGGTATGCCGTATAACTCCTTTTCTAAGCGAATTTTTTTAGTTAAAAAAAGGGAAGCACAGAGCAGGGGTTCGGCTTTGAATGGGTATAGAAAGGGGAGAGGTGGGACACAGCCCTTCCCCCCCAACAGAGGAGCAAGGGGAGCAGCAGGCCGAAGGGAAGAAGCAGGCACAGAGTCTCTCCGCCTCTGGCCATGTGCTCTCTCGCAGCCTTGCTGGCGGTGCCACACTTGCTGGTCTGGCCCAATGGCAGCAAGCTGCAGCCACGCTGCCCAGCCTAGGCATGCAGCTCCTTCCAGGCCAGATACTCCTCCCCTGGCCCTCCCAAATAATGGTGGAAGGAATGGGCTGTGGGGGAGTGAAGGGTCCGGGCTAGGGGTGGCTATGTGAGGGGTGGTCACAGGGGTTACTCCCTGACTCCCAGTTCTCTCCACCAAGAACATTTCCCCACCTGGTTGCTGTTCCCAGCCCATCAGGGTAACAGACTGGCGGCTTGGGACTTTGTTACTTAGGTTTAACCTCCGTGCCTGCAAGACATCAAGGTAAAAAACCATCTTGGCCTGCCAGCCAGCCTTCTATGGCCCAGAGTCAAAGTTGCATGACCTCTTTTATATGGGTCAGCTTATGAAGGTTATAAAAATATTCCATTTTTACTTATCCATCTGGGGGGCGGTCAGCTTATAAACAAACCAGCTTATGATCAAGTATATACGGTATTAGAAAATGTAGAAAAACATCAAAAATGTTTAATAAATTTCAATTTGTATTCTATGGTTTAATTGTGATTAATCACACTGTTAATTTTTTTGAGTTAATCGCGTGAGTTAACTGTGATTAATCGGCAGCCCTAATCAATACAAAATAACATAGTATATAGCCATTTGATTCAATTGTTTATTCTGTGTGGTTCAAACCTCCAGTTCTCCCTTTGGGGTTTCTGGACCCCGATTGTCACAGAGATTCTTCTAGATATAAGTTTAGAATAACAAGCAAATGTCTTGTCTTGTCCTTTAGATAGCTCTAATCCTGCATATTCTACTGTTTTTGGCATAGCCCTTATTAAACATGCATCAAAAGGAAGTGGTGAAGAGCATGCTTATTAGCACAGTAATTTGAACTGTGTATGCTTGCAATTGACCAGGCTATGCAAGGAGACAGAGTTAATGTTGACAAAATAGAACATTGTCACAGGATAATGAGCTTTTCTTGATGCCTAATTACTGAGACAAAGATGAGGTTTAATGTTAGTGTATAGCACTGTCATAACCTGAGCTGTTGTGGGAGGCATCCATGGTGTTTCCTAAAATTGACCTGTGTGGCACTGATCGTCTCTCTCTATTCTGTAAAAATAGCATGTTGAAGTTTTCATGTTAGTTGTCTCCCATTTATTTTCAGAGCAAATGTAAGGAATGCAAGCCAAAATATCAAAAGTACATTTAAAGAATATATAGATGTATTCAAGTCAGCAGGACCTGATTAAATTCATCCTAGCATACTTAAGGAACTAGTTGAAGCAATCCCACAATCATTATCAATCATCTTGATTATCACGGCTGGTGAATGGGTGAGGTCCCAGAAGACTGGAAAAGGGAAAACTACCTATCTTTAAAAAGGAGAACAAAAAGGACCCAGGGAATTATAGACTAGTCAGCCTAACTTGATACCCAAAAAGATAGTTGTTTAATAATTTGTTCCACTAATTTGTAAGGGTCTGGAAGATAATAGGATTTTAAGGAATAGCCAGAATGGATTTGTCAAGAACAAATCATGCCAAATCAACCTTATTTCCTTCTTTGACAGGGTTACTAACTTAGTGAGGAAGCATTAGATGTGATGTATCTTGATTTTAGTAAGGCTTTTGGCACAGTCCCGCATGGCATTCACAAACTAGGGAAGTGTCTAGATGAAATCACTGTAAGATGGGTGCATAACTGTTTGAAAGACCATACTCAAAGAGCAGTTGTCAATGGTTTGCTATCTAATGGGGGGACATATCTAGCTGGGCTCCATAGTGGTCTGTCTTGGGTTTGGTACTATTCAATATTTTCATTAATGCCTTGGATAATGAAGTGGAGAGTATGCTTATAAAATTTGCAGATGACACCAAGCTGGGAGGGGTTGCACGCACTTCGGAGGATTAGAATTCAAAATGACCTGGACAAATTAGAGAGTTGGTCTAAAATCAATAAGATTAAATTCAGTAAAGACAAATGCAAAATCCTTCACTTAGGAAGGAAAAATCAAATGGACAACTATAAAATGGGAAGTAACTAGTTAGATAGGAGCACTGCTGGAAAGGATCTCAGGGATATAGTGGATCACAAATTTAATATGAGTCAACAATGTAGTGCAGCTGCAAAAAAGGCTAATATCATTCTGGGTGTACTAACAAGAGTGTAATATGTAAGACATGGGAAGTCATTGTACTCAGCTGGAGTACTGTGTCCAGTTGTGGGCACCACACTTTAGGAAAGATGGGGTCACACTTGAGAAGGTCCAGAGGAGATCAATAAAAACAATGAAGGTTTAGAAAACCTGACCTAGGAGGAAAGATGAAAAAACTGAGTATGGTTTAGTCTTGAGAAAAGAAGAATGAGAGGGGCCTGATAAGTCTTCAAATATGTTGAGGGCTGTTATGAAGAGGATGGTGATCAATTCATCTCCATGTCCACTGAAGGTAGGACAAGAAGTAATGGGCTTAATCTACAGCAAAGGAGATTTAGGTTAGGGAAAAAACCACTTTCTGGAAAGTAGTTAAGCTTCCAAAGTTAAACAGATTTCCACAGGAGGTTGTTAAATCCCCATCATTGGAGGTTCATTCAACACAGGGCCTTAGAGAAGAAAGGCAGAGAAAAATAAGGGGACCCTAAGAGTTCCAGCAGTCACAAAACTCTTGGTTACAGCTTGGTAGAACTCTGTCTAGATAACATATGCCAAAGAGCTACAAAGATTAACTTCCTAGAACTCCTGACACTAGAGAAGATGTGGAAAAGCACAGCTGAACCTGAGTGGTCTGAGGACATTTTTTTTTTCTTTATCCACAGGGATTACATCAGGCAGTGAATGGTTTGGGATGGTATTACCATAATTTTAAAAGAGATTACATAAAAGCAGCAAAATACTGGTTGAAAGCTGAAGAAATGGGCAATCCAGATGCATCCTATAACCTGGGTGCTCTGCATTTAGATGGGATTTACCCAGGAGTGCCCGGCAGAAATCGAGTAAGTAAATAGTGTGTGATTTCTTATTACAGGGTCTGGTTTACAAATATTGGCTTTACTCTTTAAGATTCTATGTTTACTTAAGGGGAGCATATTCTGCTACCCTTGATCACAGTGAGTCGAGCATTTTCTTGTACAAAGGCCCATTGAAGTCGGGGCACTGCTTCTGGAGTGCAGCACTACTTAGCGTAATATGATCACAATCTGCTTCATGCCTGCTGCAGATGTGTTTTCATTCCTCTGACCTGTGTAGTTCTACCTCAAGAGTACCACTGTCTCTTTAAGAGTAAAAAACAAGTCCCATTAAAAATGAGATACAATAATCAAATTTGGTGTTTATTTAAAAAGTTGTTTTATACCTTCTTGAGGGCCAGATTCTGCCTTCATTACTCCTGTAGAATAGCTCTTGACTTCAGAAGTAGCCGCACTGACTTCCACAGTACTTTACATGGAGCAGAGCACTGTCCAGTGTGGTTAAGGGCTACATAATCTGCGCTAGAACTTTTGAGCAGTTACACAGCACTCATATCGAAGCTGCTATTGTGAAAAAAAAAACAAATCCAAGACAAATTTTAATTAAATTTCCCTTTCAAAGTCTGAGTTAATGTGGCCCTCATAGACCTACATATTTTATTTTTGTCTTTCTAAGCCAGGACCTAAGGACTTAATTGTGTGTGTGTATATATATATATATATATATATAAAGAAAAAATAATGCTCTTTTTCCAGCCGAGGATAGTGTTATTTTGACGGATAATTTTTATGACCAATCACATTGTTTATCGTTCAGAATGCTAAAATAAAAGTTATCAAACCTCATGGTTCAGACTAATGGAGGCATTCGAGAGCGTGACTAGTGCCTCAGTCAGTGAGCATATATGCTGCAGACAGCAGCCAGAGCTACCCAGAAAATGGTGGCAAGCATATTTCTCCTACCCAGGGGACAAAAATACATAGTACATAATAATGGCCTGCCCGTAATAATACAATTCCAAGTTAATAACAGCCCCTGCAAAAGCACTGTATGGTCCTGTATTACTTCATTCACCAAAAGCCTGAGAAAAGAGACATGCTGCTGTGTGCTCTGAAAGTTAATAAAACCAGGCTCTGTTGGATCGAATGAGGGAGCTAGTTCCAGAGTCCGGGACCCCTGACAAAAATACCAGATCTCCATTTTACAGCAGATGTTGCTCGTTAGAAGTTCCTGGATTAAAGAAATTGTTTAGTTGTGGTTGCTGTTGCTTTATTACAACTACTGTATAAAACTTACTGATTATGAGAACTGGATATTCTCTCAGTTCCCCCCTCCTTCTGCAGTTCTGTTCTGTCCTGCTGAGACTGTATTGCCTTATACAAACTAGCTTCATATGCTTGGGAAATTATGGGCCTGATCCCGGAGCCCATGCTCTTGTGTAGTTCATGAAAGTCACTGGGACTACTCACACACTAAAGTCTCCAGGATTGGACGCTCTGTTCTTGCCAATCATGCAAATGATTTCTCAGATGTTAGAGAGCAAGCTTTGTTCCAGCAGTCTGTGACATTGGCAAAAACAGCTCCCCTAATTCACCACTTTTGTAACAACACTGAAAGCTGTCGTGTAGACAGGACTGCATTGTTTTTACCACTAAAGGTGAATGTAAGGTTCGATAGCCTGGAGGATAAAATGCCTGTACCCTCTCTCTACACTCCAACTTCCACTGCTGCTATCACTGACAGTGACTTACTGGTCCATTTTTGTCAGTGTCAACTAAGGTGGCCAGATGTCCCGATTTCATAAGGATAGTCCCGATATTTGTTGCTTTGTCTTATATAGGCACCTATTACCCCCTACCCCATCCTGATTTTTCACGTCTGGTCACCCTAGTGTCAACAAAACCACACTGTATGGCACCAGAGGCCTGTTGTACATTTTATATATTCATCTACCTGATAAACATGCTACCACAATTTCAGCTTTAAAGAACTTCCAACCTAACCTAGTAAGGTGGTAGAAGAAAGAAATTCATTTCACCCATCTGCACAGAAAGTGATTAAACTGACTGGTTTCATTAGCCAGGCTGCCATTGTTTATCTATCTATCTATTTTTTAAATGAAGCAAATACAGCGAAATAGTAATTCCCAAGGAGGTTGCCATTTTTATCTTGTTTCTTTGCAGACACTAGCTGCCGAGTACTTCTATAAAGCTGCCCAAGGTGGACACATAGAAGGGACCATACGATGTTCTCTGTATTACATCACAGGAAATATGGAAAACTTTGCTAGAGATCCAGAAAAAGCTGTAATGTAAGAAATGAAACCCTTTTTTATAAGGAAAATCTTATTTTTTAAACCAATGATGATTCAGATCATGAAAAAAAATCATTTCAGTTATGGCAGGTTCTCTATTCTTCAATCTAAAAAATTTGCATCTTTCTTCTTGAGAAACTGTTCCATTGCAATAATACTTGCTCCACTTGAATGTGTGCATATCTTAATGTTTAGGAAATAGTTAAGCCTTCATTTTCAGAGATGCTGAGCACCTGCAGCTACCTCCTAGAATTGCAGGTGCTTCGCATATCTGAAACTCAAGTTGTTGCTGCCCATTATCCCAGAAAGTCTTTTAGTTGATGAAACTATTCACGTGAAATCCACGTCTACTGGTTTGTTAAAGGATATCTAATTCACAGCTTTGTAACAAGAGGTGAGACCTGCATTTTCCAATACCACTGAGGCCTTGTAGTTTCTTAGCACCTAGAGCAATTGCGTCATTTTTCTCCAAAAAGAAAAAGTAATTTTATCAGCAAAACTATAGGACCATATGCTGTCCTAAATCTTTGCAGTGAACTTCCATGGATACTAATGAGAATTCCATGCAAAGATGTGCACAAGTTCAGGGGTTCTCAAACTTCATTGCACCACAACCCCTTTCTGACAACAAAAATTACAACATGACCCTAAGAGGGGGGATCGAAGCCTGAGCCTGCCCTGGGCCGGGGGCCAGAGCCAAAGCCCAAGCTCCACCACGGGTAGGAGAGGCCAAAGCCATAGCCCAAGGGCTTTAGCTCCAGGCTGGGGGTCTGTAACCTTGAGCCCCACCACCAAGGGTTGAAGTCCTCAGGCTTAGGCTTCAGCCCCAGGCAGTGGGGCTCAGGCTTGGGCTTTGGCCCTGGGCCCCAGCAAATCTAATGCCAGTCCTGACGACTCACAGTTTGAGAACTGCTGCACTAGTTCAACCAGAAGCTGTGGTCTTGATGCAGGACTTACTGGGTGAAATTCTATGGCCTGTGATATACAGGAGGTCAGACTAGATGTTCTAATGCAATGGTTCTCAACCAGGGGTATGTATATCCCTGGGGGTATGCAGAAGTCTTCCAAGGGGTACATCAACTCATCTAGATATTACCTAGTTTCACAACAGGCTACATAAAAAGCACTAGCGAAGTTAATACAAACTAAAATTTCATACAGACAGTGACTGGTTTATACTGCTCTGTATACTATACACTGAAATGTAAGTGCAATATTTATATTCCATTCAATTTATTTTATAATGATATGGTACAAATGAGAAAGTAAGCTATTTTTCAGTAATAGTGTGCTGTGACATTTGTATTTGTCTGATTTTGTAAACAAGTAGTCTTTAAGTGAAGGTACACAAGACAAATCAGACTCGTCAAAGGGGTACAGTAGTCTAGAAAGGTTGAGAACCACTGTAATCTAATGACCCCTTTTGCCCTTAAAAATCTATGAATTAGTAGAAGTTAGGCTACTTTGCCACCTATACCTGCATAGAGCCCAATTCATAACCAGTGTATACATTGCCACTTTTTGGTATGTTGAATTTGACCTGGAGTTTTGTTTTGATGCGGTACCAAAATTTCCATTAAAAATGTTACAGAAATAAAATATTACCTTAGGACATTTCAACATTACTACTGCATCAGGGGCTAAATACAGGATAGAAATGTATGCCTTTAATGACAAAGTCCTATTGGTCCCAATAGGAATAGCACTGGACTATGGTGTGTGAAATGTTCATTTATTGTCATGTTTCTTCTTTTACAGCTGGGCAAAACATATTGCAGAAAAAAATGGTTACTTAGGACATGTAATCAGAAAAGCTCTCAATGCCTATTTGGAATTGTCCTGGTAAGTTTGATCTGCACTGTCTGAAAACTAATTCATTGTTATGTATGTGATTTATTTTTATAAACTTTTTGTGGTAAAACAATGTAACATCTCCCTAACATACACCCAGGGTGAAATTATGACCCCTTGAAGTCAATAGGAAAACTTCTGTTTACTTTAATGGAGCTGGGATTTCACCCAGGAAGTCTTCCAGACATGAGAATAAATACAACTGAAATGAAACACACCAAAACCAGGACCATACAGAAAAGTTGTCTTTCACTGAACTGTAGACAAAGCACAATTATGGGTAGCTTTTTTTCAAACCTGGCCTCCTTCATTTATTTAGCTATTATGTGATCATCCAACAGCAGATAGGAATCCAACACAACACCCAAAGTGTGCAAACACAGTCACAAATGGTGGGTGAACACACTCATTCAAAGGGGCAGATATCAGCCTTGCCATATCATCTGTTTGCTTCCCCGAAACTACCACTATCACCTCAATCTTTTCTGGATTGAGCTTCAGCCACTTAATTCTCATCCATGACCCAGTCTCCCTCAAACACTGGGCTAGGCTTTCAACAGCACTGCTGGAATCAGGTGAAATGGATCTATAAATGGAGATTTAGATGTCTAACACATGCTGTGTACATACACGTGCAGACAGACATATTGATGTCAAAACAGTTCCCAAAAAACACTATTAAAACTTAGTATTATATTAAAGGGGTGTAGATGAGCAGACTCACCCCTGCAGCACCTCCTACTGGTCTCTCAGGGAATTAGCTCATTCCAGCTCCAGAGCACCCTCTGCAGGCCAGTGATCCACCTATCCTCTGGCCCTCATATCCCTCCCTGGACCCGATGCCCCTTTAACTGGGGTGCTGCCCGCTGGCAGAACCCCACCAATCTGGGACTCTCCTCCCCAGGGAACTCCCAACTCACTACCCCCACTTTGCCTCAATTTTGGCTACTGCCCAGTCTCCATCTAGCCCCCGTTCACTGGGGCAGAATGCACTATCAACCACTCATCATAGGCAAAGGGGTTTGGACCTGCTGCCTTTGCCTACCCCTGGGCTGCCCCCTGCAACCCCCAGTACCAGTTGGCCTTATGCTAATCCACAGCCTGAGGCTTTCTAGGCTGGAGCTCCCCAACTCCTCTGCCTTTCCGCAGCCCTGCTCTACTCAGGTACTCTGTCTCTAGCTCCCTGCAGCCAGGCCTTTCCCCCTCTGCAGGCAGAGAGAGACTGACTGGCCCTCTGGCTCACTGCCTCTTATAGGGGCCAGCTGGACCTGACTGGGGCATGGCCACAGCTGAGCCTACTTTCCCCAATCAGCCCAGGCTTTTTGCCCCAGCCACAGCCCTCTCCTGGGCTGTTTCAAGCCCTTCAGGGCTTTACAAGGGGTAAAGCAATCAGAATTGGGATCCCATTGTGCAAGGCAGTGTAAAAACATAGGAAAACACAATGCCTGTCACAAAAAGCCTAGAATCAAAAAGTCAAGACATACTTAGCTGCTTTTGAAAATATCAAAAGTGACTTAGCCACTCAGGAACCTAAGTCTCCTGGAATCTCTATGACACTTAGGCTCCCAAGTAACTTAGGTGCTTTTGAAAATTATACCCCACATCTTGTTCATTTATAGTAGCAGATAGTTCATTGATATCAGTCATTTTAATGCACCTGCTGGTTGCCACCTGCTTGTGCAGGTTTCCTTCAATTCTCTCTGCGGTAAATTTCTTCTCATATTACATGTTTTTATCCCATGATATTTAACTTTTTATCAGTAGCCCACATGTTTTCCTAATGGTTTCCAGGTGGATTTTGTGGCACTTCCTGTGGCATTTAACTGTAACATTCTCTTCTTCTCCCAAAACAATATTTTGCTTTCTTTTTATTCCACTTTCTTTCTGTTGTATAATTTTCTGATTTCATATTAGACACTTTTTTAATCAGTCCATGTGAATTTGTGTGGTACATTATTTCCAAAATATTCATGTAGCTCTGATGAGCTGGTATTTTGGGAGGTCATTCTGGAGTTTACAAAACAACATTTATGCTGCATCTGCACAATGGCGGCAAAATAGTTGCTTTTGCCCTGGGGCCTTTCTAGGTCTTTGTGAGAAGTAATCTGACAAAAAACCAAACAGCGAAAACTGTTACATCATATTTCATTCTCTCTTCATCATGTGTGTTTTCAGTTAGCGCTATTATTTTTAGTTTATCTACAATTTCCTCTAGAGACCTAAGCCTGGAGGCACCCAGAACCTACAGTGAGCTGCAGGGAAGACAAACACCTACTGCTGAGCTGAGATGCTCCTTGTCATGCTCAGCACTGTACACCTTGGTATCTCTAATCCTAGGCACATTGTTTTACACATTATTCTGTCCCAGGCATTGGTACAACAAGCTGACACTGACAGCAAATCTTCTTCCAAAACATAGAAACACATGCTATTACCTTAGCTGTGTTCTTCATTATAAAGAGCTTTGGTTATGTTTCCCCCAAAATTAAATAGGTTACAATGTCCAGCAAGCCAGCCAATGGAGTCTCAATGCAGCCTCTGAGTTTGTGCTTCACTTTTGCATGCATGCTCGTTTGCAGGCATAAGCATCTTAGTTTCTGCATGCAGGCACCAGAGCGTAAGGAGTGTCATACTTGATGAGGCCAGTGGTCCATCTAGTATCCTGCCCCTAGCAGTGGTTAGTCCTAAAAGAAGGATTATCTCCTAAAATATGGGGGTTTATCTTTCTGATGCAGGTTCGTGCAAATCAGACGACTTGACCTCTGTGTTCTGCGAATTGAAAGCACTCTCCAGTTTAGTTTTATGTGGCACTTTCTGATGTGCAAACCTTTAATAAGCCCTAATTGTTTATTTTAAACAGTGCCCTATTTTAGTCCCATTATTTTACAGGGTGCTAGAAAAGATGCCCGTGTGAAATAGGCCCGGTTCACCCAATTCTTCCTCAATTACCCCTAGGTCATTCCCACTGAAATCAATGGGAGTTCTGGGCAGATAGCTGAGAATGGAATGCTATGATGTCAGTGTCTCAACAGCTAGGAGTTGTAAGCTGGTTTCTGCAGGAGGGCCACCTGGCTCTTGATTTCCCACTACTATACATTTAGATTTCAGACAGCACAGAATGTTTAGACAGTCGTTTGCAAAGACTGGTGTTAGTTATGGAAGTCTTGCATTGTTCGATGTGTTGATCGTTCTCATCATTAGCTCACATTAAAACTCTCTGGTCTTGAATTTGTCTCCATTCATCTCACACAGAGGTGGAAACTTCAGTTTGTTGGAGAATTTAGTGCTGACATTGCTGCAGAGCTCGGGGAGTTTTTTACAGCTTGCTCCTAGACACATTGGGTCCCAATCTTACCGTACTCTTTTGCTGACCAAAATGTTTTGCATATGCTAGAGGTCTCTAACTGATCCGGTGGCCACTGGTAATCCTCAAAATACATGCGGGTCGAGCACTGAGAACTGACTAGTCA